>NC_056732.1:192474624-192619624 GCF_019279795.1 Protopterus annectens
CTTACTGAGACTAGTAAGGGAGTAGTTTGCATCCTGGAAATTCCCTCTTTTCTGCAACAGTTTCTTCCTTTTGTTGTACAGTTTGTTTATGGCAAGGGACCACCACATTGGCTTCCTTATCTTGGTGGGGAGCATCTTGGTTCTATTTGCGTTGGCACGATTCATGCATGAGTGAATGTGTTTGTACAGTGCCTTAGTGTAGTATTCAGCAGTCATCCTTTCTGTTCCCATCTGCATGGGTGTCATGACATTAGTCATGTCTGACATGTGTAGCATGAAGTTGGCTTTGGAGATATGTGTTACAGCGGTTTCCTTACTGGGGTGTGGGGGAGGGATGTGGATGTTAAGGGTGATTAGCTTATGGGCAGACCTGACCACCGATGGGGTGACCATAAATGTGGAGCATTCAGTTCCCATGCTGGTAATGATGAGGTCTAGGATATTGGAGCCCTTGGTGGGACTATGGGTTACTTGATCCAGGGCATTGAGAATTATGACTTCCAAGAACCGTTGGGCACATGTGTTGGTACACAAGTAGTTTTCCCAGTTAATGGCAGGGTAGCATAAGTCACCCAGTATTAGGGTGTTCGGTTGTATCATAATATTTTCCAGTATGTTTAGAAAGGTGCAGTGGGAATCTTGGGGCATGGTGGGGGATCTGTAGCAAGCTATACAATTTGGATTGCAGTCTTACCTAATGTTAGTTGCACCAGGAGTATTTCAGATGCATTCTGTTGGGCAAGTAGCCTTGTGGTGTGAATATCCTTGGTGAATATGGACACTCCTACAACTTTAGTGTTTTGGTCCTGGTTTGGTGACCCACAGGTGTGGTAAACCTGGTATTGCAGGGGTGCTCTCTGGAGCCTGGATCAGGTCTCTGTTACTGCACAGATATCGATGTTCTCCAGTGTCAAGTGACTGGGAATGTCCACAAAAGCTTTGATCCCTACACACACAAACAGTTTCATAGTTGCCATGACTAGGATTGGAACTCCTATCTAAATAGTACATCACAGTACAGCATTACACAGTTATAGCACATGCCACAGAGCTTACTGGGCTACTTTTTCCCCAAAGGTGTATTTCAAAGTGAATGACATCAGCAACCCTGCCAAAGTAGGACAATGGATATTGTAGTGAGTGTGAATGGCCTCAAAAGCATTGATCCCTACACAGAAAGTTTTACAGTTGCTATGTCTAGGAATAGAACTCCTATCTAACTAGTACTTCACACTATATCATTATACGGTTATAGGATGTGCCATGGAGCTTACTGTGCAACTTCTTCCCCAAAGGTGTATTTCAAGGTAAATGACATCAGCAGGCTTGCCAACGTAGGGCAATGGGGAGTGTAGTGACTTTGAATGGCCACAAAAGCATTGATCCCAACACAAACACAAAGTTTTACAGTTGCCATGTCTGAGAATAGAACTCCTGCCTATCTAGCACATCATACGACAGCATTATGCAGTTATAGGACATACCACATAGTTTACTGGGCTACTCCTTCCCCAAAGGTGTATTTTAAGGTGAATGACATCACCAGGCTTGACAAATTATGGCAATGGGGAGTGTATTGACTGTGAATGGCCACAAAAGCATTGATCCCTACATACACACACAACCAACCACACAGTTGCCATGTCTGGGATTAAAACTCCAACCTAACTAGTACATCACACTATAGCATTACTCAGCTATTGCAAGCACCACAGAGCTTATAGGACTACTCCTTCACCAAATGTGTATTTCAAGGTGAATGACCTCAGCAGGATTGACAAAGTAAGGCAATGGGGAGTGCAGTGTGTGTGTGCATAGGTCATAAACCATTCATCTGGAAGCAGACACACAGCACTCAGGCACACATAGGTTTATCAACAACAACAAGAACAAGCAGTGAGTCCCAGCTCTACCTTCCGTAACTGTAAAATTTATTCAGCTCAATCAAATATCTCTAGCGCCTCGGCCAACAGCCTTTACAGAGTAAAACAGTAAAGCCTTTAAAAATTCACAATATATACAACATGAAACAATGAATCAATTAAACAATCAGCTAATTAAAAAAATATAATACACATTTAAGGTCACAGTTCTAAATAAGACTTTGCCAATTACATTCTCTATTCAAACCAAAAGGGCATAAAGTACCATATTTCATAATTAAAATGGATTCTTTCTGTCTCAATATATTCTTTTGATATTCTATATTGTTATAATAAAGAGGTACATGTTCCAATATGGTAACTTTTATACAACCAATACTGCCATTATGTGCAGAATTAAAATGTTCAGCAATAGGGCTACTAAATTTATTATTTCTCACATCTCTGACATGCTCTTTAATTCTGTCTGCTAACATTCTCTTAGTTTCACCAATATAATATTTATTACAAGTACAAAAATAACATAAATTATACCCTTGCTCATACAAGAGTATTTAGCTCTAGTAGTGAATTTTTTTCCATTAATCCTACCCACCTCAGACACTATATGCTTACAAATGGAACAATTCCCACAGGGAAAGGTTCCTACAACTTTCATATTACTTAATGTACTGGTCTTAGGCTTCTTGTAAATACTGTGTACTAGAAAATCTTGAATACTTTTACCTTTTCTATATGATATAACTAATTTAGTATCTTTTAATGAAATAATGTCTTTCTTAATAAAATTCCAATACTTTTTAATTAATTCATTAATAATATAGGAAAAATTAGTATGTTTTGTAACAAAAAACATCTTTTCCTCATTTGATTTATAAGTATTATAACTATTTCGGTTGTGACAATTGTTAAATGTATTTACAACATTATTGTTTTTAAATACCTTACTAAAACTACTCTTAACATTTATAAACATTTCAGCTACCTTGAGAGCTTCATTGTAAGCTAATTTAATATCAGTGTTTAATCTTTTTATTCTAATAAATTCTCCATAAGGAATAGCTGTTAAAGTATGAGAAGGGTGGCAGCTATTGCCCCACATTTTCCAACTAATTTCATTAAATTTTCTATAGATACCAGTATGTATCAAATGGCCATTTGTGCCTTCAAGAGAAATGTCTAAGAAGTTAACCTGGCAACCCAGTTGTACATCACTAAAACTGATACCAAATTTATTGTTATTCAGTTCATGAATGAATTGTACAGATGAATTAGAGCCACCTTTACAGATGAAAATAAGATCGTCGATAAATCTATAATACTTTATAACATGTTTCTTAAAGAATTGTTGTCTATATAAAAATTCATTTTCAAACATTCCCATAAATAAGTTCGCATAAGCTGGGGCAAAAGCAGCTCCCATGGCTGTGCCCATCAATTGTTTGTATAAAACACCATTGAATTCAAAAATGTTGTTAGTTAAACAAAATTCAACTAATTCCAATATGTAATAAGTTTTGGGACTGTCACCCAAAAAGAATTTTATGGCTTCTAAACCCAAAACATGGGAAATATTTGTATAAAGACTCACTACGTCAACAGTAATAAAATACATTCCCTCTGTCCAATATATACCTTTAATTTTTTGAAGGAAATCGTAGGAGTCTTGAATATACGAAGGTAACATCAAAACCTTCTTAAGTAAGATTTCATGTAACAAAGTACAGAGATTATAAGTAAAAAAACCATATGCTGAAACAATAGGACGGCCAGGTGGCTTATCCAGATTTTTATGAATTTTAGGCAGACAAAAAAATGTTGCTACCCTGTTATTTTTAATGGTTATTTTACGGTCAACATCTGTCTTAGTAAAATAATGTAGCCTGATACCTTTCTGTAATAAAGCATTAAAATCAGCTTCTGCCTTCCTCAAATATGATATATTTATTTCAAGATAGACAGTTTTATTGTCAAGATGTTTCATGCACATACTGTAATAGTCACAAGAATTTAATACAACAAGTTTACCCCCCTTATCTGACGGTTTAAAAACTATGTCATTATTCTTACTTAATAGCTGTAATTTATCCCATTCCATTTTCGTTAAATTATAACAATGCTTTTGGCCCATGAATTCTTCCAATTCTTTATCCAGCATTATATTTAACAAGGACTCAAATTTCTGTATATTGGGATTTTTACAGGGAGGTAAAAAACAGCTGCTGGTTTTCAGCATATGTGTATCTAATAAACCATAAGCATTGCTTGCATTTTCATCATCCGACAAGCAGGAATAGAAACTCTCATCACTTTCTGTATCACTACCAGATATTGGTGTAGCAAGGCTGTTAACATCATTACTGGAACTATAATTCAATCTAAAAAAATATTCCCTTAAATGCATTTTCCGACACAGCTGAAATAATTCAACCTTTAACTCATGTTTTTTAGGAAAACAGGTAGGTACAAATTTAAGCCCTCTTTCCAAAATAGATAGTTCAGTATTATCAAATTTATAACTCGACAGGTTAACCACATAACTTTTAGTTAAAATGTCACTATGTGAATTATGTCCATCTACCTTTTTTGTATTGTCCATCGCCCGAGTCTCTATGGCATTCTGAGTTAGTCCATCCCCTTTTCCTAGAGTTGGCGTAATGTCCATTGGGTTCCGAATAGGTCTTCCGAAAGGCTTCAGAATTAGCTGCCCCAGGTAGTTCGGGAAAGTTTTCTCTATCATCTTCTTCCCACGATGATGTTCCGCTCTCACCAGACAAGAAGCTTTTGTTATTTTTGAATTGTTCGGAAACCGGATTTCCTTTTTGAAAGGATACACTCTTTTTTCGGCTCCTCTGATGGTTAGGGAACACAAACGCCCTCTTGTGTTCGTAGTCCCGTATGTCTCTAGTTAATTTGTATTTCTTCCGGTCCACCAAATCCTTTTCATAATTGGTCAGCTTCATATTGATACCTATAAGAAAATTCTCTAGTGTAGAACTAGAGGTAATGTTAACTAATTGTTCACAAACTTGTTTTGTTTCAACAACAAGTTTATCTTTCTTTATATTATCTCTTTCAATTAAAATAGAGACCCATTCCGCACTACACCGATGTGCAGCTGCTATCCACCGTTCATGAAATTTAAGTTCTATCTCATCAGTGAGATCAAACGGTGTAGATGGATTTTTAATGGACCTCAGACCCCGTGGTGTGATATCTAATTCAATGTATCTTTCTAAACTGCCAATATTATAAAAAGTAGATGTCTCTTTAAAAATTAACTTTTCAAGCTTGGAACACAAATCTTGTGCATCCGGATTATCAGGAATGATGTTTTTCTTGCCTACCATGGCAAACGGATTAGTTGTAGTTCTTTTACGGGAGTTCTCCCATTTTTTCATAATGCCCATACCAGAGCCTCCTGGAGATTCAGGTGTTACGTTCTTCATACCCAACGAATCAGTATCATTAGTTGGTAAAGCATTAATACGACCATTGGTATCACCATTACGATGAAACATTTCCATGCCAGTTTCTCTAAAAATACGTGGAAAGGAGCACATGGACTCACTAGTCATAGTGAAAAACAACAAAATGAAAAGCTTATCAACAACAACAAGAACAAGCAGTGAGTCCCAGCTCTACCTTCCGTAACTGTAAAATTTATTCAGCTCAATCAAATATCTCTAGCGCCTCGGCCAGCAGCCTTTACAGAGTAAAACAGTAAAGCCTTTAAAAATTCACAATATATACAGCATGAAACAATGAATCAATTAAACAATCAGCTAATTAAAAAAATATAATACACATTTAAGGTCACAGTTCTAAATAAGACTTTGCCAATTACATTCTCTATTCAAACCCAAAGGGCATAAAGTACCATATTTCATAATTAAAATGGATTCTTTCTGTCTCAATATATTCTTTTGATATTCTATATTGTTATAATAAAGAGGTACATGTTCCAATATGGTAACTTTTATACAACCAATATTGCCATTATGTGCAGAATTAAAATGTTCAGCAATAGGGCTACTAAATTTATTATTTCTCACATCTCTGACATGCTCTTTAATTCTGTCTGCTAACATTCTCTTAGTTTCACCAATATAATATTTATTACAAGTACAAAAAATAACATAAACTATACCCTTGCTCATACAAGAGTATTTAGCTCTAGTAGTGAATTTTTTTCCATTAATCCTACCCACCTCAGACACTATATGCTTACAAATGGAACAATTCCCACAGGGAAAGGTTCCTACAACTTTCACATTACTTAATGTACTGGTCTTAGGCTTCTTGTAAATACTGTGTACTAGAAAATCTTGAATACTTTTACCTTTTCTATATGATATAACTAATTTAGTATCTTTTAATGAAATAATGTCTTTCTTAATAAAATTCCAATACTGTTCTTGTTGTTGTTGATAAGCTTTTCATTTTGTTGTTTTTCACACATAGGTTTATATTTCACAGGTACATGTATACAACTGCTAGATGAATACTGATTCGTACAGTTATGTTACACAGTTATCACAAGCACCACAGACACTATAGTGCTGAGGGATACCAGAGACAAATGTCTACGGTGATTGACATTTGCACATCATGTGGTTTTAGCCAATTGGATGTATGCTGGGTGGGACAGGCCTCATGATGGGAGTCTCTTTGTCTCTGTCTGTCACTCTCTTCCACACATCTATGTATGTGTAAGTTTGGACTATTATAGTGTGTTGTCCTTGGACATATTTGTGTATTCCTATCCAGTGTGTGTGCAAAGCATGACTGTTGTGCAATTTGGAGTGTGTACACAAACATCTGTGACTGTCAGATATGTATAGTCCACTGTTGTTGCCAGACATGGGCTTCATTGGGAGCATACCCAGTATGACATTTCAGTATTTTGTTGTCAGACATGGGCTTCGTTTCTCTAAGTGTGAGAGTATGTCCAGTATGACCTTCTGTATTGAATGTGTGAATCCATTCCAGGTAGGTTGTACTCCAGTGCAGGCTTTTGTGTTTTAAACCCACAGCTAGCGACCTGTTTCTGTGGGATATCTGTAGATCAGTTGACAATATGGGGTCAAAATGGGCAAAGGATAGTGGTTTACTGTAGGTAATTGTGTCTGTGCTTCTGCTACATGGTTTTGGTTTTAGCAGAGTTATTCAGACATATGTACTGTTTTACACTGTGATGTTTTATGTCATCAACTACTGTCAGGTATACATATTTGCTTGTGGTAATTTCCTGGGGAACACAAGGTAAATAAAGCTGTGTCCAGTATTCTGGTCTGCAGCCTACGTATGCTTGCACAATCATGCCATTCTGGAGGGGAAGCTGCAGACACTTGATTATGGGTCTGTATAAATGGTTCAGCACCTTGGTAAAGTGGTGGCTGAGGATCTCATGCTTGTACATCCATCGATGTGACAGTATGACCATATCCTGCTGTGGCCATACCTTACAGCTGTACAGATTCACACAGGTTACCCAGAGGCAGGGGTCATATTTATGGTCATTACTCCTTCACATTCTGGTTTACAAGCAGGTTTGTAGCCACCCTTTCCTGTGTTTGCAAGCAGGGATAGTATGTGCACATGGCTGAGTTTCAGATTTCATACACTCCATGGAGTCCATGTTCCTACCCCCCCCCCCCCCGCTATTCTATCCTCTTCCAAACATTATGCAAAAATTATCTGACAAGTTCCCTATAGTTATCACTTCATCCCAGCAGTAATTTAGTGCTGGTCCACAGTTCATGCCATAGGACATGGTGGACATGTTACTGTGATTTGTCCACATGGCCTTGCATTTGGGTTCTGTGGACTGTGTTATGTTGTTATTTAGGAGTCCATGACATAACATGCATTGGCAGTACTGGTGAGACACAGGCCTTTGGCAGAGGACTGTAGGGCATTTAGTAGTGATGCAGGCCATCTATAGCAGGCTGTTGCATTGTGTCACTCCTACAGTCCCAGACTGCAAGCCACTTTATTCCCCTGGGTGACAGGGTAGGTGTGCAAGGTGTTAATGTTAATAGTTTCTGTCATTATTGATCCAGTGGTGTGGATGCTGGCAGGGTGCTGCTTACAGCTAGGGACACATCTGCATGGGACACCTCTTCAGCATGCTGCATTCTGTGGCTATCTCCATACAGAGGTTGAGGTCATATTGTACTCATTCCCAACAGCAGGGATAAGACCTGTGAGGTACCTGTGGATGATGGTGGGGTGAACTTGGTGCGTGTGTACTATGGGCACTACTTGTATCTGACTCACAGATATACGTGGGGTATTCCACTTATGCTGGCTTGTGCAGGAACATCAGTAGTTTCTCAATACTTCATACCTGTGACCTTTGTGGTCTGCCAGTGTTTGGCCAGATGACATTGGTATTCCATATTACAAACCCATCTAATGTGCTGCTAAACTGTATGTACAATTCCAAAGGTGTGTCTATTTGACAGTAAAATTTTATACACTGTCTGTCTGGGGTACTTCCACTTGTGTACTGTTTGTATGTCTGGGCCCACATTCATGCCATGTCCATCTTTCAGATGGTGACAGCTATTACATCCAAACAATTACTATGGCTTACTGCTGGAATATGTCTTGCTGGGATGCAATGTGTTTGGCACTGCAGTTGTGAGAACTTAGCCCTGTCACTGGCAGTACTGGCCATTGGCCACCAGGACAAATGTCACCATGCCTACATGCTGACCACTCTCACACAATATACAACACACACCAACCTAACACACACAGCCCTGCATATTGTACACATGCTACAATTTATCCTGCAACTTTGGCCAGCTCAGGTAATCTGTGCACCACTGTTATTATACCTACACATACATGTCACTACATTTCTACATAAGATTGTGAGGGGGGGGCACACCTGACAGCTGTACAGATTTGCTATGACTGTACTCATATTTCAGGTACTCCATGTCACTCTGTATTCTGACCTATCATGCTGACTAGAGCCATATCAGTGTACTACAGTTCTTAGGTTTTATTGACCTACATTTCAGTTTCAGACTTCTTACCCTTCAGAAGTAACATCCCACTGCCTGACCTGTTGTAGTCTGTCTGTGTAGGTCGATGCGTCTGTTCTCCATAGCCATCAATCAGAGGCCTTAGCACAGCCTTTCTTTGTGTTTGTCTATGCCTGTCCTGCTGGCTCAGACTGTTGTTGGGTATGTGAGTCTCCCTGACTGGCATGTGTGTGTCCTATGGATACACATTTGGCCCATCACATTTCCTGCACTGGGTTTTGTCACCTTGTCTATTACTGGCTACTATGGTGACACCAGTATTTGTTACAGATTTCATGCTGCCACTATAGGTGTCTACTTTCTTCTGGCATCTCATTCACCCACCCGATTCCCTTGCATGCTCACATCCATGCCATAGATACAAGTGACAAAACATACTACTCCATTAAGCAATTGATAGGGAGAGTGACTTACCTTGTGGCTGTGCCAGTAATGAGGATGGTGCTGAAGGGCTGACTATGTCAGATGCACATAGTACACTCCCTATACTTGGTTAAGCACAGGTAGTGTCATGTTTGGCATCCCTTTTACTCTATGTGTTAGTCAGAGAGAGGTGTCATTCCCTGGATCCCTACCGTGTCAGTGTATGTGCTATGCATTGCCTCTTTGCCAAGGTCTGGGCATACTGGGCACACCTCCTTCTGCCTACTGGGGCAGGCTCAGGTTGTTCCTCCTCCGAGTCACTCAGTGCCTGTGCAGGCCTTGGCAATGGTGGGGAGCTGTTTGGTCCTGCATCGTGCTGTTGCTGCTGCAGATGTTTCTGCAGGATCATATTGTGTAGCATGGCACATATGATGACAATTTGGGTACACGTAACTGGTGAGTACTGCAAGGCTCCACCGGATATGTCCAGGCACTGGAACCGTGATTTGAGCCTCCCAAACACATGGTCTATTATGATTCTGGTCTGTGCGTGTGCCTCATTATGGAGTTCTTGTTTGGGTGTGTGTGCATTTCTTATGGGTGTCATCAGCCATGGGTCCAGTGCATAATCAGCACCCACCACTATGTGGCCATAAGGGATGTCCCCATTGGCAAATCTCTGGTACAGCTGCATCATATGCCAGATGTGGAAGTCGTGATAGCTTCCAGGGCAGCCAGCACACACATTCATTATAATGCCCTAGGCATCGCACATGACCTGGCAGTTGATGGAGGGGAAGTCCTTACTGTTGATGTAGACCCTACCCTGTTCTCCGAGTGGTGATTTGATGTGTATGTGCGTGCAGTCCATAGCACCCACTACCTCTGTGTATTCTGCTATTTGGTGGAAGAGACACATATTGCTGGTCAACGCCTCATGGGTGTTGTGGAAATATACATACTCACTGGCATGTGCTGACATGGCATCCAGGAACTGGTGGAGTACCCTGGATGCTGATGCCTGTGAGATCTCCATGATATCCCCAGCTGGCTTTTGGAAGGTATCTGTGGCTACTATTCTTAGGCCTACACATACCTTGGTATCCACTGGGATGGGTTCCCCTCTTTTGGTTCTGTGTGTGCGGCATGGCTGGCACAGCTCAACAATTTGCTGTAGGAGGTCCCTGTCTACCCTATAGTGCTCCACTATCTCCAGCTCATGTAGCCCCTGGTAGGTTACCCTGGGTCTGTACTATCTTCTCCTTCTCCTGACTGTGGGTTGGTCATTAGCATTCTCATCCTCACCACTCTCAGCCTCTTCCACATGTTGATTTATGAGAGCTCATGCAGCCCCTGTCATGTTGTTGCTTTTGTTAGGTAAAATTTCCCTGTTTGTGTACACCAGTGGTGTAGAGTTTCTGGGAAAAAACAGAGGGAAAGGTGTTTGCATAGTTTATAGGTGTGTGCTGGGCTGCTGCCTGTGTAATTGGCTGATTCTGATACATTTCAGCTGCCAGCTGTGCTAGTTCTCCTTGATTACCTTCCTACTGCTGTTTTCCCTTTCCATTTCCTTCCTGTTTAAGCCCAGGGGCACGTCGCACAAACACAGTGCTCAGATGCCCACAGAGCTGCTATTTCCTGGTTTACTTTTTTTTTTCATTTAAAACAATGTGCGCGGTGCGCACACCCGCTTAGGCAGATTCACCTCATTTGCATCGTTTTCACTTGCAAATGAGGTAATTTGCATACAGGAGCTTTATCCATGCAGAAGTAGTGCAGGACCGCTCATGCACATCCTGGGAGCTTGTTCCTGGATCTCTCTGTGGCCATATTGCCTCCAGCAGCTCCTGCACTATTCCTGCACGCCGTGCAGAGCTTGTTGAATCCTGCGGTATATGCTGATATTTATTCACATTTTATAAAGCAGACTGGAGAGATTTTGCACAAGGTTGGAACTGCTACACAGAATTCATATAATGACTAATCAGCTATTAAAAAATCATATTCCTGAGCATCTTTCAGACTGTAAAACAGGGCCTTCACAAATTTTAGATTCATAGCTTGGCAAGACATTTACTTGTAAAGTACTTTGGTTACAGTAAATATTCTTTGATAAGCTATTACAAGAAATTATTTACTTTTCTTATCAAAATGTCCATACCTAATTTTGAACTTAGCTTTATCTCAAATGCTAAAAATAGTAATAATATATTATTTAATGCATTAAAAAACTAAAAGGGAAATTTTGTTTATATAATGTATTGACCACCAACCACATGACACAGGGGATGCACTTGCATAAAAGAATGTACTAACATTTCAATAAACAAAATAAACAAAAAATTATCAGTCCTTGAACCGCTCCTTTTTGGCATTTACTTAAGTTCTCAGAAGTCAAGGCCAATGTCAGTGGTCTCTGGCTGACTAAATTTGCAAATGATTGCAAATTCTGTGCTGTCATTGAATCTCACACTGACACAAATGTTCTCCAGGAGGGGCTGACACAGACAAACAACTGGTGTCAGAGTGATGGACTAAATCTAAATGACAAGAAATGCATAATAGTATCCTTTGAGAAATCATCCATCCCTGGTAACTATCCCATTGACAACACACCCCTTAGACCTGACCCAGTTGTCAGGGACTTAGGCACACATATAGATAGTAATCTAGCCTTTGATCATCGTTTGTCTACAGTGGTGAGGAAATCATTCTATGTTGTACAACTTATAAACAAAGGTATGGCATCTAAATCCAAGGAAGTCATTGTTCTACTGTATTCGGCATTCATCAGACCTATCATTGAGTACAATGCCCCCTTTGGTATGTACCTAACCAGGCATATCCAACAATTGGAATGTCCACAGAGGTTCCTCACTAAAAGAATACAGGGCATAAGTGATATCCCCTATGCAGACCACCTCAAGGCCCTATCCTGCATTATGTCTCCTACAGGCTTTTGATGGGAGATCTACGCCTGGCATGCAGAGCATTGTCAGACCCCACTCTGATGGACATCCTGCATATCCACAAAACAAACAGTACCAGAATTACCTGTTCTAAAGACTTAAACCTTGCCTATGATATAAATAGGATCTGCTGGAGAGATAGGTATGTATCCCAGAGACTACCCCGTCTATGAAACATGTGAAGCAGAGTTCCTCCCTAATCCAGTTCAAGTGCAACTTGGACAATCGGATGGGAAACCATTGGACAATTGGATGGGAAACCAGAAATTCATCCCTGGTTTAGCACCTATGTCTCTGATGCAAACAGGTAACCTGTAAATGGTTTATCCCCCAGGCTCATGCTTACACTTATCAGGGGTATCAGAACTTGTGATGTAAAACAAGAAAATGGTCTCTCCATGATGTTTCAGATAAAAACGTAGTATATCAAAATATCCAAGTAATCCACTGGAACATGTAGAAGAATAAAAACTTTTTATTTTAGACAGGTGGGATGATGAGCGCTTTCGCGTGGATACAACCACGCTTCTTCAGATAACAATTACACCCACAAACAGGCATTAAATAGCAAAATAATAAGTAAAACATTAATTAATTAGTGAAGTCAATTAACATTTAAAGGTATAGCATTTAAAACACGGAAAATGTATACGCTATATGTAAATACTCTAAAGTGACTTCATTATAGGCTACAAAAATGTAAATATCTATTTATATACATAATGGAGTTCACTGAAATTAGAGAAGATTAAGGCTCAGTGTAAAACTCAGCATTAGAACACAACTCTAAACATTAAATACAATAACAAGTGTGTATATGTATTCTATAGTATGCATTTATTAATTCTATATGAAGTAAGCTTATGTGTAATGTATATAAAGTGCGTATACAACGCATATAAAGCTGCGTTTAGGAATGTATTAAAAATAACATCTAAAAATGCATAAAAATTGTGCATAAAAATTAACATCTAGAAATACATAAACAATTTTTTCTTTTTCCTTTTTATGGGCAATCATGCATGCACCATTATACTAAGTTTTGGATTGTCTAACAACAAGCAAATAATCTAGGTGCGTTTTAACTCAACCTAGCCATAGCTTGGTCCATAGTGTAATGAGACAAAACAATACCTAGAATATTAAACTCTAAAGAAGAGGGTCATAATCAATCATGAATATATCAGAGTCTTGAACACCATAATGACATGATGATGTATATATATATATATATATATATATATATATATATATATATATATATATATATATGAAAATCAATACACATAGATATATGTAGATGTACATAGATATGTGTACCCACATATACATGTGTGTATATAATAGAAATATAAGTAATTCAGCAAATGTATCAAATGCACATAGCTATCAATGTGTATAAATAATTAATCAAATATATATATAGATAATGCCTATTATTTTTCTATTCAATTGATAAAAATTATTTATGTGAACAATTAATTAAAAATATATTTTTTAGTCACTAGTTTGTTTATTTATTAAGCAATTACTGGTTTACTTATAAAATTAATTAAACATTCGTCTATCTACATATTTATTCAAAAATTGAGGTCTATAAGGCCTCAAAAACAAGCAACTAATTAAATATATAAATAATTAATTAAATATGCTAACAATTGGGTATAAATAATTAAGTATATACATATGGGTATAAATAGTTGAGTATATGCATGTACCAAAATATCTAAGTATCAGAATAAATGAACAAACAAGTCAAATCTCACTATATTAACGTTTCCTACCATCTAAAATGGGTTTCATGGAGACTGAAGTATTTAAGCCAGGATAATTATGTGCATTAAATCTTAAAATCCACTTTAACTCAGCTGTTGCAAGATGATTACCCACATCACCACCTCTTAAATTCTGTGGGATTATCTCTAAAACTCTAAAACAAAAACCATGATCTGTATGTTCTTTAATATGTAAAGCCAAAGCATTGGTATCTGAAGTTCTTTTTATTTCGTAAAGGTGATCATAAATTCTATCAGATAACTTCCTCTTGGTAAGCCCTATGTAGAATGCGGTGCATTTAACACGGGTGGCCAAGTATACCAAGTTCTTTGTGGAGCATGTGGCAAAACCTCTAAAATAAAATGTAAAATTCAAGGTTGGATGAGTATAGGATTGGGTGGTGCATATATATGAACATCTATTACATTTTCTACAAGGAAAAGTTCCAACTCTCTCATTAACATATTTACTTATTATGAGGTGATCCTTACAGAGGATTTGTTTGAGATTTGCACAATTTTTGTATAAAAAACTAGGATAGTTCCCTACTAAACGTGTTACTGACTCATCAGTGGTGAGGATGTTCCAATTTTTACGTATTATTTGTTCTTGACTTCTCACATCACTCGTATATCTAATGACGTAAGAAAGTTTCCTAACATTGTTTAATGCAGTGATGTTCCTAGGCCTTGATTGTATAACTTGATTGTATGGCCTTGCTGCATAATTATCTATCTCTGAGGTACCCAGAACATTTGGTTTAATTGTCTTGATAAGATCACTGTTGTATCCTCTATTTATAAAGAGTGTTTCTAACTTTTCTGCCTCCATCTTTAGTGACTAGTCAGTCTGACATAGCCTAGTAATCCTAATGAATTGACTTTTGATGATGCCTGGAAAAGTATGCCTAGGATGCATACTGTCATATTTGAGTAAAGTATTGGTCCATGTGGGTTTCCTATATAAAGAAGAAATAACTGTTCCTTGTTCTGTGATTGTAAGAGTGACATCGAGAAAATTAATGTGATTCATGGAAGCCTCCATAGTAAATCTCAAATATGATGAGGTGGACTCCAGAAACTCCAAAAACTGTTGAAATTCTGGTTTAGTACCTTCCCATATGAGAAGAACATCATCAACAAAGCGTTTATAAAATTTAACGTGCTTGAAAGTGGAATAATTAAACATAAACTTTCTTTCCCAATTTAGGACCACAAGGTTTGCATACGTGTTCGCACAGGGGGTGCCCATGGCTACCCCCCATGTCTGTAAGTACGTCTTGTCATTAAACATAAACAAATTATTACTAAGTACCAGATCTAATAGCTGACATGTTAGAATTATCTTATCTCTATTAAATGAAGTATCACCAGCTAGCAGTTCCCTGATGGCTTCTAGCCCAATGTCATTGGGAATAGATGTAAACAGTTTTTTTACATCAAGAGTCACCAATAGATAATTATTGTTAGTGATGTCAAGGGTAATATCACACAAGCTGTCCAATAATTGATAGGTATCTTTTAAGATGGAAGGAACAGCATTTACCACAGGTCTAAGGAGTCGTTCAATGAGTGTGGAAATGGAAGCAGTAACCCAATTACTTCCTGATACTATGGGGTGTAAAGGTATAGGTATCACATTTTTGTGGATTTTAGGTAGGCCTTTTATCACTGGAACAGTTGGAAACTCTATGAACAGATATTCATACAAATCGGGAGAGATTTGTCTGCACATGAGTAGATCATACAGTGCTTCATGTACAATAGTAATGATCTCATTTACTTCAATCGTAGAAATGATTTTGTAAGTGGCAGGATCTGAAAGCATGTCAGACATAAGAGAAAAATAGTCAGATGTATCCAGAATAATTATTCCTCCTCCTTTATCTGCAGGTTTAAAAGTTAAATCAGTTAAATTTTTTAATTTAGTTAAAGATTTAAATTCATCAGATGTTAAATTTACATATGCTATTCTCTTAACATGACTAGAGAATAAAGAATAAAAATCTTTTTCACATGCCTTTTGGAAGCATTCTATGCTAACAGGTAAAATAGGGGAGAAACTACTCTTACGCTTTGAAAGGAGCGGTTTGCTTTCAGTAAAATTAACAGTTTGCGTAGCTGTAATATCTTTAAAAAACATTTTCAGAGCAATATTTCTACAAAAAAGTCGCAAGTCACATAAAGTATCTGACAGACTACTACATTGAGCAGGAATGAAGCTTAAACCTCTGTTAAGTAAGTTCATATCAGATAAATCCAAAGGATAAGAAGACAAGTTAATAAACAAATCAGTCACATTTTCTGTTTCCTTGATTCTCCGTACCTCTCTCCAGAGAATTTCCGCTTCCTCGGTCCTCTGCTGTGCGAACGTCCTCTGCCGTAAAACTGTTGTTTTACCGGATAAGGTAAAAAACGGTTAGAGTCATTAGCTAACTTAGGTCTTGCTCCTAGTGGAGTTTCATTCGGTATATTAAGTAATGCCAGCTGATTAGAAGGAGGTGTATCAGAAACGGCATTGGACTTGGAGATGCCATTGTTCATAGTGGCAGATAATGTTGCCTCTGTTGCGTTGGAGGAGGGCATGGTATGACTAACAGCAGTCGAAGTTAAACGAGTGATGCCATCTGATGGATATACTGATGGTGTAGAGTTAGGCTGACGAGCCTGCATTGTATTACTTCTCGGCCAAACGAAGACTTGCCCAGTTAAAAAATCATTATGGTCACGTTGAAGTTTCCTGAGTTTAGTCTGTCTAAGTTTGTCACTGAAGGAGTTCACTTGTGTAAAAATGTCTTGTATTTTATTCTTACAATACGCAGATGTAAAGCGTTCAGTCAGATTTTTATAGATGGAGTCTATTTTAGTACGAAGCTCTGTTTCCAAAGGTGAGAAGTAATCAATCAACAGTCGCATATAGTTGTACCCTAATTCTATGTTAAGGTCTTGCCACTTTTTTAGGAGATTCGGATGGCTATCCCCATAAGAAGGCATACAGAATACGCGCATGCCTCTTGGAACGATGTGAAAATGTAATGAGGCTTCAAGGTGCTGCCTTTGCCAGGCATACCTTTGTAGCAAGTATAATTTATCTTCAAACTCCTTAGCCATCTTATGAAACTCATCTATATCTTCACCGACTGTAGGTAAAGGTATATCATTGATGGAACCACCAAGTTCCAGAGCCAATAAAGGGTTAGAAACAACAATGTAAAAGTCGATTAGGTATATTCATAACGTCCCTCGACTCCGGGCGGTAGTCAAGTTCAACATTGAGTGAATCCATCGTGTAGAGCAGTTACCACACAAATCACAAAGTTCAAAAAAAACACAAGAGGTAACTGCAACTTAAGGAGACCAATAATCACCTGAGGAGCGGTCCAAATGATGTAAAACAAGAAAATGGTCTCTCCACGATGTTTCAGATAAAAACGTAGTATATCAAAATATCCAAGTAATCCACTGGAACATGTAGAAGAATAAAAACTTTTTATTTTAGACAGGTGGGATGATGAGCGCTTTCGCGTGGATACAACCACGCTTCTTCAGATAACAATTACACCCACAAACAGACATTAAATAGCAAAATAATAAGTAAAACATTAATTAATTAGTGAAGTCAATTAACATTTAAAGGTATAGCATTTAAACCGGAAAATGTATACGCTATATGTAAATACTCTAAAGTGACTTCATTATAGGCTACAAAAATGTAAATATCTATTTATATACATAATGGAGTTTACTGAAATTAGAGAAGATTAAGGCTCAGTGTAAAACTCAGCATTAGAACACAACTCTAAACATTAAATACAATAAACAAGTGTGTATATGTATTCTATAGTATGCATTTATTAATTCTATATGAAGTAAGCTTATGTGTAATGTATATAAAGTGCATATACAACGCATATAAAGCTGCGTTTAGGAATGTATTAAAAATAACATCTAAAAATGCATAAAAATTGTGCATAAAAATTAACATCTAGAAATACATAAACAATTTTTTCTTTTTCCTTTTTATGGGCAATCATGCATGCACCATTATACTAAGTTTTTGATTGTCTAACAACAAGCAAATAATCTAGGTGCGTTTTAACTCAACCTAGCCATAGCTTGGTCCATAGTGTAATGAGACAAAACAATACCTAGAATATTAAACTCTAAAGAAGAGGATTTTAATTAATCATAAATATATCAGAGTCTTGAACAACATAATGACATAATGGGTATCAGAACTTGTCAGAGGTTTGGGATATATGGCTAGGCTTAAAAAGGCCATTGGGTCATTAGCCTAGTAAATACCTATGAACCTATGACCTATATGTCAAAGTGATCTACAGACAAAAGAAACATCCCTTATTTGCAGGCATGATAACTGTTGGCACAGGTAAACTAATAATAAAAAATATATATAACAAAGGCCTAAGAGACTACTATTCTGATCAACCAAAATTTCCAACTTTTCATAATTGTAAAGTAGATGTGCAACTGGTAATGATAGCTTTAAAAATACAGCTAGAAAACAACTTCCCTGTTATTGTGGTAGCATCAGTGAAGAACCGTTCAATCTTATAAGCAATTAACTACCATATTTGTAGGTTTATTATTCTAGCTCCTAAATGAGAACAGCACTGCTCTACCCTAGCCATAGCAAAATAATTATCTGTTAAATAGACATCATGTCTACTGCTATGTTTCCCAGTTTTTAAACTGTTTAAACTGGGGGCCTCCCCCTTACTAGAAGGTCAGTTAAACTGAAATTCTCTGCTTATCAGATTAGATCTTTATCCTCATCAGGATCTTCACTCAAAACACCATGGACAAAACTGGGTATCACATAATGATGCTTCACTTTTATCATCCCAGTAGCTCCAACATGAGGAAAAATTCAGATCAGAATTTTAAACTTATCATTTAAAAGATGGAAGGTGTACTGGTTTATATTCCCCAAATATTACCTGACCTCTGTTTTCCAAAACTCCATCTAAAATCTGTCAGTGTTGTTTATTAAGGTCTATATTATATGAACGAAAGTTCATATAAGCAAATGCTCAATGAGCAAAAATTCCGCACATTGAAAACAATACTGTGGGGGGCTGCTCCCCCACACCCCCTGCTAAATATATATTCCAACTCCGTGATCGCACTACAGTGAGGAAAGGGCAAAAACTCCAATCTTCACTGTACTGCAATCCCACAACATGCACCTCGATGTCTGGGAGTTTCTCTCATTACAGCATTCGCTTATATGAACTTTCGTTCATATAATATAGACCCGATTTTTTAATACATTAAATAAAATTTCATGCAGGTGATCTGTAATATTCACACCTTCCATTTTACCCTTTATCCCATGTTTTTACTTGTCTTACAAATTGTTCTTAATCGTATACATCGTATATAGTTTCTCCTATGATTGTGATACATGATTAGACAGCTTTGTGAAATGAGCATTATATTGAATCTTCAACTTTATAATAAGAGGGATTACTTTGCTTTGTGGAATTGTAAAAATGCTATCTCTCATTTTATGAGTGTGTATGTTCTGTTGCCAAAAGTGGAAATGTTAAGAATTTTTTATTGTCATAAAATGGTTTGTTTTGACTCTCTACTTTGTTATGTGTTCAGATGTTTTCTATTATGTGTTCAGATGTTTTGTATTCAACAAGCTGGCTTGAAAATGGTAGGTCAGTGTTCTCTATCTCAGAAAGCAAGTTCAAATAGATAAATGAAGGAATGAATGAAGAAATATTTCATTCCCACATGTTTAGTGTTACATGATTTTTAGCTATACTGAGTAAAATATTAGCCCATGTACCTTACTATCTGAATTCCATTCAGTAAATGTCACATTTCTTTTCTAATTATCCTTTACTCAGTTTTATTCTCCAGTCATCTCTCTGTGCACTTAATTATCTTAACATTTTTATGGGAATTCTTAAACATCACACCAGTTATGAAACTGGCTCCTTGTATGTTTCACCTTTTACCCTTATTTATATAGTAGTCACAGAGTCAGTATAAATATATATAATATTTACACAGCTCTGAATATTTTCCTTTTAGGGTATTTTCCCAAAATGTCATTAACAGAGTAAATATTTTTAAAAAAAATGTTGCAGAAGTTGGCATCAGTGAAAATAAATAAAAAATGAACCTGTGGTCACAAAATGCAGCAACTATATTCCTAACACATAAAATAAGGTAATAACTTGCTTGGGAGAGTCATTGTGCTTTTCTTATATCAATGTTGCTCTGTACAAACTGTAGATGACATAATTCAATCTTTCAGATAACAACAAATGAATAAGAGGGACTCACTATACCACCCTCTTTGTTCAGTTCTATTTTCTACATCATTTGTTCTCTCACTCCAAGCTTGTTCAGCCTTGTTCTTTTCTTCACTCTAGACTGAGCCATCAGGCTATCTGGTTCCCTTTCCATCAGAGTGCATCAAACAAAGCTCTTTTATTTCAGTTACCCTACTACTGTTAGTCATAACGTCTTTAAGTGGCTGTTCTCTTTCCCACATGTCACTGACACCCTAATACTTTGCATTTTTCTGTTTGCTCACGGTAACATCTTCCAAAATTCTAGATAACTTTACTGTTTTGGCCTACTCACTACTATTACAGTTATCAATTAATACTCCTATAGAAAGAACAAGGGAGTTTCTATGGTAAACTCTCCATCAATTCCCTTAAAATAAGCCTAATGTTGTCATGTTTTGCATGAATGGGTGTGTACAGGTTAACTGTCAGTCAGCATTCTGAAAACAATCTCCCCTTTTTAGCATTGTATGTATGAAGAAATTTGGATTAAGATAATCTGACAAAATAATGCAGTATATAAATACATATATGTTTCTTTTATTTTTATCATGTATCTATGGTGTGTGTGTGTGTGTGTGTGTGTGTGTGTGTGTGTGTGCGTGTGTGCGTGTGTGTGTGTGTGTGTGTGCGTGTGTGCGTGTGTGCGTGTGTGTGTGTGTGTGTGTGTGTGCATTCATCTGAATATAAAAAACTAAATGAAAACTCCAGCCAAGCTAGAACTTCCAATGAGTGACCTCCCAAACCCCCTGTAACAAAGGCACATAGGATATAAGCAAATTACCCTTATGAACATCAGGTGTTTCAGCTATATAGCGATTCTGATTGCCCATGACATT
Source organism: Protopterus annectens (assembly GCF_019279795.1). Taxonomy (NCBI): domain Eukaryota; kingdom Metazoa; phylum Chordata; order Ceratodontiformes; family Protopteridae; genus Protopterus; species Protopterus annectens. Next base: position 192,495,847 of record NC_056732.1, read on the forward strand.
TACATTTGAAGTCGTTTTAATGGACAATTTCAGGCCAATAAAGCCAAACCTCACTAGCTATGGATATGCATATTTCGGCCTTGTTATGACCTTGTCAGCATAGCATAAGCAGAGTGTTTGACTAAGCATAAGAAACACAGGGTTGTTATACCCAGCTGATGTCCATTATCATTAGGGTGACTGCAAAATATCCCAACTAACAAATTAAAACAAAGAGTTAGAAGGTCACACTGAAAAACCAATCAGAAAAAACTAAATGAAAACTCCAGCCAAGCTAGAACTTTTTTCTGATTGGTTTTTCAGTGTGACCTAGCTCTTTGTTTTAATGTGTTAGTTGGGATATTTTGCAGTCACCCTAATGATAATAGACATCAGCTGGGTATAACAACCCTGTGTTTCTTATGCTTAGTCAAACACTCTGCTTATGATATGCTGATGAGGTCATAACAAGGCCGAAATATGCGTATCCATAGCTAGTGAGATTTGACTTTATTGGCCTGAAATTGTCCATTAAAACGACTTCAAATTTAAAAGTCATGGGCAATCAGAATCTCCATATAGCTGAAACACCTGATGTTCATAAGGGTCATTTGCATATATCCCATGTGTCTCTGTTACAGGAGGTTTGGGAGGTCACTCATTGGAAGTTCTAGCTTGGCTGGAGTTTTCATTTAGTTTTTTCTGATTGGCTTTTCAGTGTGACCTTCTAACTCTTTGTTTTAATTCATCTGAATGTAGGAATGTATCATCGATATTATCCTGTTTCCACATGTTCAGCATTTTTGACAGCCTTCTATATTCATTTGTATGGCCATCTATTCACATAAATAATTAAACTACTAGTTGTATAGATAAAAGTGGCCATTGTATTGTGGCTTTGACACAAAATTTATTAACATACTTGCAATATTTTATTCTTCAAGTTGACCTGGAATATTTTTCCCTGCATTTTGCTGCATTATCTCTACACGTTTTTATCTTTTATGTTCTATGCCAGTGGCACAAAAGGTAGCACACTCACCTTTGGTGATGTAAGACCAGATGGCTTTGGGTTCTTTTACCACTACAGGTGATTAAATTGCTGACGCTGCAGTGCAGCATTAAGGAGGGGTGTTGGGTGTTGCACTCCTGAATGTGTGGTCCTTTGAATGAGACATTAAACTAAGGGTCCATCTGCATGAGCTGGTGATAGCTCAGGTAGATGGCACCTATTGAAATGAGTGGGAAAAGTTCCCAGATGCCATGGAAAATTTTACCTGTAGTATAAATCCCACGTGGGTCTCCCCTGAAAAGAGGCCACCAGCCTAGTGGGGCTAACCCGGTCAACAAAGGATAGATAGATAAATAAATAATAACACTAAGTTTTTAATGCTCTGGCATACTCTGTTAAGGTATGGATACATTTATAAAATAAGAAATTATTTGGTTATGATGCATAATTAGTAGTTTCTTATTGTGACAATTCACTGGCACATATTACATAAAGCTGATATCAACTACAAAATCACATAGCACCCATTGTTCACTAATTTAGCATATGTTTACTGCATGCTAAAACTGATTACTGTTCCAGAAAGTTCACCTATTCCCCAGAGTAAGCATTTTTACCAGTATTTAGTATATTTTGTTAATACATGATCATGTCTTTGCCATTTCTGTATGACTGCAGATGATTTTTGTCTCTTTTGTGCAGGGTGTTCAAGCTATGCCTGAAATAAATCATCTTGGACCATAACATTAACCTAGTTAAGAGTTAAGCAAACAATAATGCTCTTCAGGTAAGCATTGCTGGGAACTAACAGACCACCAAGGGGTGCTGTGAGGCCAGATACCATATGTGGAGGACCTCACCATCTCAAGAATATCTGTTATTTCCTTGTATCACCCACTGTGAAGGGCATTATTGTTATCCATTGCAAACACACACACACACACACACACACACACACACACACACAGACACACACACACACACACACACACACCACCATATATACTGTATAATCATTTGTTTTGATTTTTTAAACAAAATAGTTCCTCCTCCTAATGTTTCAAAATTGGTGTAGGATATGTAGCTGTAGTAACAGGAAGTATTTTCCAGACAAAATGCGTTATGTAATTATTTAGTAATCTCTACAGACAGACACTTGGACCCACATAGATACACACACATGTATGTTCACACAGACAATTTACATACTCTGCAGAGGCAGGGAGAGACACTCTTTTACACATATAGACACACACACAAACACACACACACACACACACACACACACACACACACACACACACACACACACACACACAAATACATAAACTTGCACACATATAGATAGGAGTTTACATGGATAACGCACACACACACACACACACACACACACACACACACACACACACACTTGTCAATTCCTTGTAACTGCTGTTGTAGTTACTTCTATTAGATCTGTTTATTGTTGTATTTATATTTCTTACTTTCTAAAGTTCTTGGTTAATGAGAGGAAAGGAATAGACAGGTCCTTGTAATTGCTGCTGGTGCTGCAGGCAATTGGTTAAATTCTTTTTTTTTTTTTTTCTTTTACCTGCCTCTCGCTTACAGTGAGTTTTTTGGAAGCCATGGTTAGTGTGGGGCAAAGGAAATGGCTACTCCTAAAGAAAACTTCATTCTTGGCATTTAGGTTTCATGCCAGATTAGATGCTCTATTTTTTACCACTTGTACATTGATGCCCCCTTCTGGAATACAGAGCATCCAGTGACACTTGTCAATTCCCTAAACCAATTTTTTAAAAAGTAAATAAATACTATAATGCAACTTTTTGATATTCATACTTCCACATTTTATTTTTCTTTACAGAACATCCACACATTCACACACACACACACACACACACACACACACACACACACACACACACACACACACACAGGTGCATTCATACATACACACAGACACATACACACACACAGTTAGAAGTGGATGTCTTTATTATTTTACAATTTTTAAATAGCAAAAATCATGAATTGTACTTATGTGATCTTTCTTTTCAATAATGATCAGATAGGTTCATGGAAAAAAATAAGAATTTTGAACACTTCACTGTTCCCTTCTTTGAAGGTCTAACTTCTTCTATCTGTATGGTATGCAAAGCTGTTGAATTGTGCACTTCATTTACAACTGTAAAAGATATCACAGTTATTAACACTACCACATTCAGGAAAGGCGTTTGATGCTGTAATATATCATTACTCATCAGAATTCTTGTTGAGACATTGGCTTGCCTGGCATTAAGTACATAAACCATTTTATTTTCCTGCCTTTTTACTTTCAAACTGAAATAAAACAAGTCCACATTTTCTCTTATTCATCCGTTTCATACTAGACTTTTAGAAAATCTAAGTATCAAATCAGATTACATGAAGTCAGAGTGAGTAGGGTGTATTATAAATCATTTTTGTCAGTGTCATTCTTTGCACAATAAAAAAGACACATAGCTCTCTTCTCATATGTACTAGGGGCTAAGAAATCATGCAAGCTGACTGGGCAAGAAATTAGGGAAAAACATTGAATTTGCATGCTGCTTGTTCAAATGTAATAAAATAATATCACAGAGTTCTTGCAAAATAAGTACCTTAAGCTGCTGAAAATCATTTTAATATCTTATCTGAGTACACCTTAGGAAACTAATGACTTGGACTATAATCAGTTTACTGACAGAAAAAAAAAGAGATAGAAAATTCCTCCTTCCTTTTTTCACAGAGAGAAGTCATCCATTGTGAAATCTGTGGTTGCAACTTAAATTCCTATGCCTGTTGCAGTTTCCTCCAGAGCAAAATGAATATTGTTTGCTATATTTCCAGCAAAATGAATATGTCTTTCTTAGTATACTTCAAAATTATTCTGTTATGACTAGAAAAACCACCAGAAAATAATGAACTATAGGTTCCCTAATCTTGTCTTCCTATTTGGGAGCTTTTTTATTTTTCTTAAATCCATGTTGCCACAAGATACAGTGTTCACATATGAGACCACAGAACATGGGAAACATGTACCTATGTTCAGAGTTGGCCACTTTTTTCCTCAAAGAGGCTAAATGGTCCTGGCCAACATCTTGACACATGTTTTCTTTTCTTGCTTACTTACCATCTGTCCTTTAATTATTGAGCTAGTATCAAATGTTGCCCATTATGGAATTAACTTAGGTGCGTTAGTATAAGATATACCTATATGCCTGAAACATTGCTTTCCCCTTTCTGTCCTTCTTTACATGTTTTGTTAATATGAGATCAGTGATCTAAATTAATTCATGATATAAATCAAAGTGGAAAGGAATGATAATGAAACAGCATGGAAGTTTGAGGAATAATGAAAGGTTACGCAGATACATAAAGAGAATAGCAACAACCATACAGAATATTATATTTATGGAGTTATAGAAAGTATTTTAAGAACTAAGCCAACATGGGGATGGAGAAAGGAGATTTTCCCAATAGAGACGACTGGAGAAAATTTGACAAAGGGACCAAGATATTAGGAGCAAATAACTACAGAGGGGAAGATAATATAATAGAGTAAGATGAGATCAAGCAGAAGCCTGGACTGCAGGCTAGAGGTGACCTTCTTTATCAGGGATTAATATCAGACTGTAGACAAAGAGAAAGGGATAGGGAAGTCCTAAGTCAAAGACCAGCTCTGGAAGAGATGTTAGCCAAAACTAGAACAGAGGATGCTGTTAAAAAGTGAATAATTAGTAGGGAATATAAAACTGTTGCATGATAACTATAAAAATTGTTCAGGGGAAGTTAGAATATATATTGGGAAGACAGACAGGAAAGCTAATTTACAAAGTAACAATAAAGGTTATTTGTATGTCTCTCATGGATGTGACAAAGTTTATAGGTTTATAGATATGTCCTAGGCTATCAGTCCACAGACCATTTCATGCCTAGCCAAAAACCCTAGTCAAAATTCCCCACTAGCCTCAAGGAGGGGATGGCAAAATAGACTAGGAGAGAATTTGTGGTTACCCAACCAATTATCCAGGTTTATCCTGAAGGTGGCAAGGGCACTACTCTGCTTGATATGTCGTGAAAGTTTGTTCCAGAAGTGATGAATAAACTGGGATATGAATGTATCATGCCAAAGTGTCTTATTTATCTGTTGATGAAGGCTTAGTTCATTTAACTAAGTATTTGATGAACCATTAGTTCTGGGAAGGAATAAGAGATCATATAGGGATGGAACTTTCATGACATGAATGCCTAGACATAGATCTCCACAGAGGAGTCTGTAAGAGACTGGGTACAAAGAAAGGGCTGCCAGTCTCTCCTAATAGCTAAGAATTTTGAGACCACTGATCCTTTTAGCTATGAATCTCTGAAGTCACTTAAGTTACATGATATGTTTACATAAATGCATGCCAAATGATGTGTTATATTCAATAATGGGTCTGATAAGATACGAGTAAAATGAATTAAGACTTCTTTGGATCTAGTGACAATGCCTTAGGGAATTATATGGGCCAGAAAAAAGGTTTTCCAAACTACTGTGAAGACATTATGGTCAAATGATAAGGAGTTATCAACAAAAATACACAGATTGCTTACAACAGTGTCTGATTTGAGGGATGCATCTCCTATATGGTAAGTAAAGCTGTTTTGTTACCCAAAATGAACGATGCTAAATTTTTTTACATTTAATTTGAGACCCTTGTCCTTACACTAATGGTCAACATGGTCTAAGCCATGTTGCAGCAATTGTAAGTCAGATGAAGATCAAACAATACCACCCAATTTACAGTCATCTCCAAACTTAGTTAACTATAGCCCAGAAGTGCTGACATGAAGGTCATAGAAATAAATGCCAAATAGGAGAGGACCCAAAACTGAGCCCTGTGGTACACCACTGGTAACTGTTTTGCTTTCAGAAGTGGCACCTGCTGCTCTAACTACATGGGTTCTGACAGACAACCAGTTAGCTATCCATCACACAACATCTTCTTCTTCTTCTTCTCTTTTCAGCTGCTCCCCTTAGGGGTCACCACAGTGGAACACTGGTCTGCAGAATGAGAGGCAGTAGAGTTTTATGGTGTTGAGTTGTCAGTCCAGCATCTGACCTTCCTGAGAAGGCACACAAACACACACACACACACACACACACACACACACACACACACACACACACACACACACACACACACACACATACACACAGCCAATTTAGAATATCCAATCCACCTGCAGCATGTCTTAAGAATGTGGGAGGAAACCAGAGCACCCAGAGGAAACCCACATGAACACAGGGAGGTCATGCAGACTCCACACAGAAAGCATCCCTGCTGAGAATCAAACTGGTGAACCTCTTGCCATGAGGCAACAATGCTAATTGGTGGGCTACTGTGCCACCCATCCATCACACAATATAAGGATTTATATTCGGATTTATAAATCTAAAAACAATGCTTGCATTGGGAATAGTGTCAAAGGCCTTGGCCAGGTTTAGATAGGTTATATACACTCCATATCCACTACCCACTGCTTTAGTTACTTTACCAAAGAAATTAATGAGGTTAAACAGGCAGGACCTTCCTTTGATAAAGCCAAATTGATCAGAGTCCAGGTTTGAGAGATTTTCCACATCCAGATTAATGAAGTTTGAGATAATGTGCTCCCTAGCTTTACATATGCAACTAGTGAGACTAACGAGTCTATAGTTACCAGAGTCCAAGGTTAGGCCACCCTTTTGTAATGGCATTACAATAGCCATTCTCCAGGCTTTAGGAATGTAACCATTGCAGACCCTTAGATTTAAGTAGCTGCTCAGAAAGGCCATATTTGGTACTGATAATTAGGCAACCTGCTACATTTTCAGGGCCATAAATGAAGTATTCTTAGTTTTTGAAACACCTGAGAGAAGTTGTTCCACAGTAATTTAAGTGGATGGCTGGGATTATGAAACCTGTGGGATCACTGTAACTCAAAATTTGTTAACTAGAATAATATTTTTCTTGGGTCAGAGAGTGGTGTATTATTGTGGGCTAGCTCTGGACACTGTTAGCTGTTAGTTCCTAACCGGCTGACAGAGGTTTGTTTTTAAACTTCTCGTTATATTTGTTGCAGATAGGGACTGCCATATAAATAGGATTTGAGGTGTTTGCATGAGTATATTATTTCCTAAGCAGATTTCAGAGAATTGTTCCTGAGGTAAACAACAAATGCTGGAGGTGAGATGGAAAAGACAGAGAAACAACTGGGAACATGTTTTGTTTTTTTTGGGAGTGCAATGAGTTGGTAGATTTAGAAAAAATTCCCTACAGAGTACTCCGTCAGTAAGGCTGAGGGAACAAATGACTGGTGCTTATACATATTAATGCCTGACTACATTAAATGCATGCAGAATAATGTTCAGAAGATGAGTGGGGTTTAAGGTAAGACGTGTATTAAGCAATATATGCAATGTTGGAGTGAATAATTGTTAAAAGGAAATAAAACATATATGTTAATGTTAGAGATAATGCATGAATATGACAAATGTTAATATGGTATGTTTTATTTTCTTTTTTTAATAATGCATAAGTGTCTAGGTCTTTAATGATAATTTAATAAAGTTTTATAAAAAGAAAAAAACAAAACAAAAAAAATGCATGCTATCATAAGTGTATGACCAGGCTCCCAGGCTACTTTTCTCGTGAGAGTAGAAAAGTAGTGCAGGCTGTCTGAGTTGGGAAACACTTACACAAGCTTAAAATGGCAATGACTTGCAGTAACTAGTTGGAACCTTTTTATGTTTGGCCAACCAAAGTGTGTTTATACATTAAGAAGACTCGGGACTGCTTTTCTAGTGACAGTAGTAAAGTAGCCTGCTCAATCTGAGTTAGGAAACAAACAGGGAGGACTACAGTGAGATTATTTCATCAGTCAGAGGGATTCTTAGGGACTTAATTGGGTGTTAATCTGCACTTGAATGCTTCTTTTGCTATGCTTTTAAATTAAGAAGTTCCAGGATCATCCATATAGTGGTAGAAGGTGTTTACCTGATTTCTCTGAGTTGGGAGGTAAAGTGTAGTTGTTCATTTGCCAGAGGGCATAGGAGTTAGTTTTTAGCTTTGTCTGTCTGCTATAAATTAGGCACCCTTTTTGCAGAGCTGTTTGCTGTTGATAAGCAGTACCTTGTATAGTAGCAAACATATACAGCTAGTACTTAGGAGTTTAACCCATAACACAGAAAAGATTTGCATGGGTCTAAGCTGAGGGCAGCTAGAGAGTATCATACAGCACTAAGATCATAGCACTATCTAATATGTAATCTTTACCCTAGACACCACTCTATTGACCCCTGTAAAACCAAGACCCAAAACCATAATAACCCAACCATAATGCAGGTCCTGACAACATGGATTTGCAGTTTCTTAATGTTTCTGTGGCCAGCTTGGTAGATATGGGCATCCTGAAACCATGTAGCAGTTGTCTTATGAACTCAGACAACCTTTTAATCCTTAAAGAAACTAACACAATATGCAAGAGTTACACATACATAACTTCTCTGGAGGCAAAACTCTTGCTTACAAATAAAGTTGTCAAAAACACACACTACATCCTTCACACATACAATTCGCCACACATAAACTCTCTTATGCTGAGGCATTAAAAGAAACCTCTCCAGACCTGAAGGACCTCCTAAGCCACCAAATTGCAACACCTACCCTCAGCAATCACTAAAGCACACACCAAAAGCAACACTTAATACCACACATAAGCCTACACCCAATGATCCCTCAAGAACAAAGCCCACAAGGCAAACAAGCACTTTACCTAGTACTCTTGCCATTAGGGAATTCTGTTGTATGACACACAGATACTCCTCCCACCTGGCTGGACAAGGAGAAGATCATGGTTAGTTACCAGTCTGGGGCTAGGATCACCAAGATCACGCAAGCTAGGATCCACAAGATCACGCAAGCACTCAAGTCATTGTACCACAGGTAAGTATCATGGTCTATGTGGGTGTAAATGACCTGAGGTGTACCTCACTGCACTATATGAAAAGAGACATTTCTGATCTCTCTGAGTATGTGTCAAAGACTGGAACATGCCTTGCACTGAGCAGCTTTCTACCTTCAACAAGGATGATGCCGTAGGATGAACAGAAAATGACTGATTTTAATAATCACCTTAGTTTTACAGGGAAATCCAGTATCTACCAGCATGGGAGGACATGGTTAATGGACCATTTTGCTTTGCTAAAGATGATCTGCACCTGTCCCCCCTGGGCTTTTGGACATTGGCTAAAACTTTATACATCCCCTTACGGACTTTTTTAGGTAATGTCAAAATGACAAAACTACAAACATAACAAAAAATGCTCAAAGCATGCTTAAGGTGTTAGTGCTCAATGCTAGGAGCCTAAACAAGGAGCTGTACACCCTACAAGCTCTCCCTACTCTGGAGGAAGTAGACATCTGTACTGTTACCTATACTTAGTTTAAAGCTGCTTTAAGTACTCCAGCAGTGGAAGGATACAGTGTCTTCCACTCATGTAGACAAGCAGTAGCACAGACAGGAGCAAACGGTGGAGTTGTCTCAATCTACATTAGTAGCAAATACAACTCTAGGTTGGTTAAACAGGATGATGCCCTAGAATTCAGTCACATCCAAGTCTCCATAGACAAGGTTCTCTACCATGTACTGGTCAGCTACATGTCACTCTCTATGGCTCAGAGCTCACAACTCTTAGCTAGACGTACTAGGAGTGCTCACCATCCAACCACATACCTTATTCATGGGAGACTTTAACTACTCCTATATAGATTGGGAAATGTACACTGCATCTAACTTACAGGCACAACATCTCCTGGATTTTATCAACACAAGCACCCTGAAACAGATAGTGCACTCTCTAACCAGAGGAACAAACATATTGGACCTATTACTCACCAAAATGTCTAAGCATTGCAACCCCCCCCTCCACCGTCATGTGCTCATTGGTGAAGTTAGACCACAAAGCCGTCTCCTTCGAAATAAACATCAGCCTGCAAAATCCAACTAAACTCATAACTATTAAGAAGTATACTGAAGCAAACTACATATTATTAAGCAATGATTTGTCAAACTTCACAGCTCCCCAAACCCCGAGAACAGATCTACCTGTGCAGAATTATTCACAGAAACACTGTACAAACATGTAAATGGCTGCACTAAGGCTCATGTACATGTACCTACCAGAACGTAAGCCCAGACCTAACACAAAAATAAATCCTACTGGTGGAATCCTTACCTTAACAGGGTATATAAAGTCATGGCCAAAATCAGAAAGGACAACTTTCATAAAGACAAGAGCTCTCTGATTCAACTAAACAAGAAACTAAGAGGTCAAATAAAGTCCAGCAAGGCTAATTAAGAGGTCAGCATAGCCTCACAAGCTAAGGACAGTCACAAGACCCTCAAGTTATGTCATCAATTTTAAAGGTAATATTCAGCAGTGCACATTACGGCTGGTAAATGACACAAACTTCACTGACCAGGGTGAATAACAAATCTACTGGATGATAAATTTAGCTGTAATGTCTACCCTCACTCCCCCACACACTACCTCTGTGACATCTATTCTAGTATGTCCCCCCAACTATCAACAGAGAGCAGGTCCTGGAGGTTCTCACAAAGGCCAAAAACACTGCTTCATTGGACCTCAACAATATCCCCAATTGCCACTTAAAATAGCCTAAAACATGACCTATCATGATCACTTGAGACACCCTTTAAGTAGAACATCGAATATTCTTCTCTACACAACTGCATATTGACAGTAACATTTATTTTGTGCACGGTTACAAATAGCTTGGTTATTCATCGAATTCCTACTAATATCTTCGTAATACATAATGTTCTTTTAACAGCTTCCCTTTAAGTGAAGGGTTACATGTAAAGCTTGCAAAAGACTGTTATATGCCTGACAAACAGTTTTGTGCAATGTGGTATTATTTTCAAAAGTGCTATCAAGTGTTGTTTTGACATTCATTCTTACCTTCACTTCAACAGACAGATCTTAGCTTTTGAGGGAGTCAGATGGTCAGACATGGTTGAAATGCATATCAGGGGGATACAGTGATGTATGGATTTGATTTGCGATGTGCAGTTTGCCAAGCAATATATGCAAATATGGTCCAGCTGTCTGAGGGATGAAGATTTTCCATTGCTTTTACCAGTTCTGACCACAGTGCTGACATTAATTAATTCTAGCAAATTATTTACCTACATGTCCAGTACATGTTTCTTTTTTTGAAATCCTAAACCATTATCCATGTTAGTAGGCCATCTCTGCACATTCCTAACACCAATTCTTTTTACCGCTTTCACAGCACATACTGTCACGCAAGATGGATTAGCTAGGCAGGTAAGTGTTAGGGTTAGAGTGTGGATGTATACTAGAGTTGTAAGTTTGGATCTCATGTCCTCCAATCTGTGTTCGTCTGTTTCCAAAGATGGAATAGCCTATAAGTGTGTGTAACATTGCAAAATGTATATGCTGATTTTCTGGTGTCCTTTGAAAATAATTTTTTAGAACCTGATCTGAACAATGTATATCCCTGTTATCTGAGAAGTACATCATTCATAGTTGCTCTTTTCTTTTTTCATATGGTAAAGACATTACTCAAAATCATGCCCTGTGCATCTAGCAGATGCACAGGCTTGAGGAGCAGTGGAGGGAGAGAGGTATGTGGCTTATATATTTTTTAATTAAATAAAATGTATCTGATCCTTGTTACAGGCCTATATTTTTTTACATTACCATGTATATTGCTTATAATACCAGAATACAAATCATGCATCAGAGCTACAATAACCACACTATATTTGTGCTTACAAGTCTCATTGAAATACAAATATGTTGAAATATCATTTAGCAGCAAACCATGTTTTCTGCAGATAGTTCATGAAATGTAGGCCACAACCAAAAGGATAATTGTGTCTGTGTATCTGTCACACATATGTTGAGGGGGATGTTTTACATGCAAGTCTGTAGTGCTTTGACTGCTGCTTACAATGCATGTGTTGCCACATGTGGATGTGGTTCCCAATGACTGATCTGTTGGGCATAGCCTGCTTATTAATAGACTGAATGAGGTTCTCCCATGTCAGTGTTCACACTGTCATCAGCACACTGTCTGGCATGCCCTTCAGTTCAACACTGGTATTGCATCTGTCTATGACACCTTGGGTGTTTTTGTTAAAACATACTTGTATTCTGTGTTTGTGGATACTTGTGTAGATAGGCATTTCTTTGCAAAATTTCATAATCAGCAAACATCATCAGGATGTTTGCATTTTGCATGTTAATGATTACTAATAATTGCAAATAGGTCATACATACACTTGTAGACATCCAATACTGTTTGTATAACATGTATTTGATTATCATGTGTCACAAGTTGTGATGGTGTTTATGACTGAACATTATGACTATCTGTTACTGTTGTATTCCTTATACTGGCAGACTTCTTCAGAACCTGAAGAAGTCTGCCTATATGCAGATGAAAGCGCTCAACCTGATTTTCTGCCTTTGGTTATATCTTTTGTGGAGCTCCGTTTTTCTATATTAAAACTTCTTGTTGCAAATCCCTCCTGTTCGAGCAGTGGTTCTTCTGGATTCTACCTCAGGGTTGTTACTTGGTTGAGTTACTCTACGACGCATGGTATATTCCTTATATTGATGTGGGGTCAGCCAATTACCATGTTGCCTGGCTCAGATGTTTGTCATATGGCTTCCCTAGTTTACACAATATTATCATCTCACTTTGTTTGCATTTTAACAATGTCACTTATTGGCTGTTCATATGACTCACTACATGCAAATACTACAATTTACATTCACACACAGACATAACTGATCAAGACACACATGCAAAGGAAAAAGAATGCAGATAATGACATGCTGTCAGACACTCAGTTGGGCAGTTTACAGAGGCAGATTACACTATTAAACAGGGCAGATCTCAATAATAATGCTATCTTGACATTACAAACGTTTACTTTTGTCAAGTTGCAGTTATGCTAATGTAACATGATTCCATTCAAATTTTAGGATATGTTACATGTGCTTTCTTTGTGTATGCTTGCCATGCTTCATGCTGACCAATAAGAAAATGTTCAGGTCATGTCATGATTTTCATTGGTAAGCTGTGTTATGCATGCCATCGGTCTTGATTGCATTACTGACATTGATGAGGGATACATTCTCCATATCATGTTCTGTTATTGGACATATCCGTAACTATAGATAAAATGTCATAGGGAAGGTGTTGTGTGCTTTAGGAACCATTCACTAGCAGCAATTATGTTGATTATAATTGTGCTACTTGCTAATGTTTGCACCATTTCAAATTGAACTGTGCTTTAAGTAAGAACTTTGGTGTATGCTACTACACATTCAGTAATATTTCTATTTGCAGAACCCACATGTGGATGGTATGTTAATTAATATATGTTAGATTGCAGATGTGCAGATCAGTTTCATTTTTAAATCAACTGTGATCCTTATGGGAAGGTGCAACTTGATAGACATTTGCTTTTCATTGTTGTGGTTTTCAGTACTGATATACATCTCAAATGGTGGTACACTGGACTATGGTCATAATGTATTTTAACATTTCATGAGGACTGCTCTCTGCCTGTTCATTGTATCACAGTGGTTATGTTATGCAGACAGGTAGTATCAGGTATGCATATGCAATTTCTGTCCTGTGTTGTGATTTATCTTAACGAGCATGGGACCCGTGGACAATTGCCAATCAGATGTAGACAATAAGCACATGTCAGCCCACTGCTGAAATTCTCAAATAATTGATGATGATGATGACGATAATGATGACGAGGAAACTGGACCTGCACCTACACAAGCCATCATGCCAGCTACAGCTCAGGAGATGATGCCATGAGCAACAGAGAAATGATTATTGTGAGGTAATCTGGGAGGTTGTGACTGATTTGCTTCAAACACAGATGAGGGACATGTTTTTTTTTTCCCAGGACATGGCATGGACTATGCGTGACTCATTCAGGGAGCTAACCCAAGAGTTCATTCTTGAGGCTCATCCTCATCAGGTCGGTCCCTCAGGTCCATATGTATTGTTTGTGTGCTCCAATTGTTTTATGTTGCCAACAAGTTGATTGACATATAAATGATTGGACTGTATATGTAGCCTTCTTCTGCATACCATGTAGCTGCCATGCTTATGTATTACATGTGCAAACATACCATGCAGATAGTGTCATGTGACATTAAATTATGTTTTGGTGTGTGCATGACACACATTAACAAACTACACTTTCCACCCACATCCAGCTGTCAATGCATTGTGACAGTTAACTTGCAGCTAGTGTTGCAACAATTGTCCTATGAACATGTTTTACTCAGGGAAATTGACAGACAACAGATGTCCATTGTCCAGGACTACCAATGTGGTATAGCTAAGATTTGTTTATTGTCATATCATGTTTATGCAATAGAAGGACATGTCATTTCCCATGTGTTTTGGATGACAGTTGTCATGCTATCCCACTGGCATGGTGTTTTGTTGTGTGTCAAGTGTTGACACTGCTGATGCCATGTGGGGTTATATACAGGTATGTTACACCTATGGAATGCCCTCCTTTTCTGATTGCAACAAACACCAATTTAATATTATCGTATATACAGTAGTAAGGATGATTTATTCATTAACAGTACATTACACCATGTTTGCTCTGTTACATTTATACATCCATTCCTTATTCACATAAGCTCACACCTTCTGCCAACATTTACACACTGTAACTAATAACTGCTCATATCTCTGCCCAGTCTGACCCATCTTGAAAAACCATTGTACCTTTGACTTGAGAATTCGCTGACTTATTATTGATGTGCTGCAATGATGCTCACTGGAGTATCCTCTGCTCAGTAATAAACAGAGTGCATGACATACACCTGCTGTTGTTTATTTAACATTGTCTGTGATTGAAATTCTTTGCTTGCTTATCTATGCTTGTTGATGCTACATGATAGTACATTACTATGCACGTGTGAGTTATACATGCCCATTCTGGTGGACAACAGCAGTCTGTACATGTGGCATATATCTGCCATTTACTTAAATGTATTTGGGTTAGCTTTAACAGCACCTGCATGTTGTACATGTAAAGATTGGGTGAAGATAGATGAAGGCTGCCAGCCTAGCCAAATAAAATTTTGGAGATTATTCTGTCATCTGTAAATATTAATGTAAATCCCAGACTTGTTGTCTTAAATGGCAAAAATAGTGTTACATGTGGAACTGAAAAAAATGTAACAACAGTGCACTCTACTTACCAAGTAAAGCATGTTGTGACCCTTTGATGTAAACACAGCTATGGACGGTCTAGATGAAGGAATTCTTGCTATTGTTTTAAGACCAGAGTTAATGGCCAGAATTTGCATGCATAAATGTCCTTAATGGCTTTGCTTCCTGACCTGGTGTGAGCTTACTAAAGAATGTAGCCTGTTAGCCTGGGAATCCCAGGAAAGTGTGAAAAATGATGTAATGTGAATCAGGACTGTAATATCAATTTAAACAGAGAGAATCAGAGAGCATTAAGCATTTTTGTCTTGACCATCCAGCTCATCAGCACTGTCTTGGTCTATATGTAAGTTTATCTAAAACTTGTGTTTTATCTTAGAAATAGCTAGAAACTAGAACGACTGCTGAATTATTTTAAGTATTTCTCTGTGATCTCTGAACTCTTGACTAACACTGTGTAATCAAAATTATTTGTTATTAAATATTTTTAAACCCTTTCAACTGTGACAGTTTTTGTAGATATAATTTAAGCTCTTTAGAGTACTTGCATGCCTCTTGTAAAATTGTACAAAGTCACTCCAATAGCTTTAGCCATGGGCTATACCACCAATTTGATAATAATATTGCACAGTAATAATTGGACACAATTTTAAGGGACTTTGAGTAGCTGATAAATATTAGTGGGTGGTTGCAGCTGGTATTACCTCATAGTCTTGGAAAAAGGGGCACAGCTGTAGAACCTGTGCCAGCCTTCCCTAGGAGTGTCTGTGTGGTTGTATAAACTCTTCTCAATGTGTGTGTGTGTGTGTGTGTGTGTGTGTGTGTGTGTGTGTGTGTGTGTGTGTGTGTGTGTCAGGTACTTGGGCAAGGACATGAAGCACTGGTTGGGTAGAGAGGGTGCTGGAGGTTTTAGCTTGCCCACTAGGCTGAGATCTGGACCCTATAGCTGTGCCAGTAGGGAGTCTTATTCGTGACCTAGAGAGCAAGGGAACAACTGTCCCTGGACTGACTGTGATCTCTGTGTGCTCTTAAGGGAAATTTCACTTTATTGTGTGTATTTGTTATCCTTTCCTCCAATATGAGACACTCCTCACTGGTGTTAGTGGTGAGGATTGAGGCTCCTTGATTGCTGGGCTAGGGCATGGGCATCACATATTAATTGTTTAGCAGTGGTGGGATATCCACATCACATATTAATTGGTTGGCAAATACTAATTGGCTTGTAGTGGTGTGGGTAGAGTGAATTCCTGTAGCTTGTGTACAGTGAGCTTTGAAGGTGTTTTGTACTCTAAAGCAGCCACACAGTGAATACTCAGAGTTCAGATCACAATTGTCTTATTTCTTTTTTTAGTTTAGTTAGTCAGGGTAAACAGGCAGCATGTCATCAGAGGAGTATGGAAAGCTGACAAGGAGCCAGCTGGCTGAGATGTGCCAGGCTAGGGGACTGGTGCATGGAAACCTGACTAAGGCAGACCTAACTGCAGCCTTGGTTACAGCTGCATCAGAAAACAGCAACCAGGAGGACAATCAGACTGGTAGTAGAGATATAATACCCTCAGAGAATGGACAGCTCAGCCTTTCTGCAGAGGACTTAAAAATACATCTGGAGCTAAAGAGACTTGAGTCGAAGACCAGGCATTTGGAGGCAGAAGCAGCTGAGAGACTAAGGATTCTACAGGCTGAGGAGAATGAGAAACTGCTACGCCTGGAAGCCAAGGAAAAGGAGCGGCAGAGGAAGCATGAGAGAGAAAGGCTGACTTTTTGCCAGAGTCATGGAGGTAATGAGGAAGGGAGTACCTGGACTCCAGAAGCACAAAAGGTCAGTAAATCTCTGACTCAGTTTAAAGAGGGGGATGATTTTGATAGTTTCAGTTATATGTTTGAGATGCTATGCAAACAGTATGGTGTTGACTAAAGTCTCTGGTTATGGTTCCTGACCTCCTTACTCCATGGTAAATCTGTAACTGTTTTGTCAAAAATGTCTTATGCTGCATGTTTTGATTATACTGCTGTTAAAAATCACTTGTTAGAATTGTTTAAGCTAACACCTGAAATGTATAGTAAAAAGTTTCGTGAGCATAGACGCAAGGCAGATGAAAGTGTGTGTGAATATGTTGCTGAACTGAGCACTTATTTCTATAGGTGAGTGAGCGGATGTCAGGTCACCACTTTTGAAGGGCTGGAAGACATTTTGATGCAGGAGAAAGCCCTTAGCACTTTGCCTGAGAACATGAGGATCTGGTTAGCTGATAGACAATGCACCACTTCAGATGAGTTGGGGAAGAAGGGAGACCTATACCTGGCAAGCAGGGTAGCCCTACACAGGAAAGGGATCCCCAGTACTGCTCATGGGTCTAAAGGAACACATGGTGGGAAGCACAGACTGCCTCAACAGAATCTGCCAGTAGCAGGGAAACAACAAGTCCAGGTACACATCCAGGAGCTAGGGTTAAATGTTTTGAATGCAACCAGTGGGGCCATGTGGCATACAGGTGTCTATGGAGGCAAGCTGGGGAACAAAAGGTGAGGGAGCCAGTAAGTGGTAAGGACAAAATGCCAATAGTAGGTTGTCTTGAGGCAACAAGGGTAGAAAACTACCATCCTGCAGATGTCCTGATAGGGAAGGATTTGGATGAGGCAGTACCATTTATTTGTGAAGTTACATGCAGTCAGGCTAGGAGACAAGCATGTGGGTCTGGTAGCCTGGGGGAGACCCAGACAGACTGCATGCTTGCAGCCAGGACTGGTGAGGTGGTTAATTCAGGGAGGGAGCTACCCTGTAGCAGTGAGACTGAAGGTGAGCCACAGCTGCTTGGAGGTACTGGTGGTCCCTTGCACAGAGTGACTGCAAAGGTAGAGATGTGTAGTAGTATCCAGGCTGACCATGAGGCACAACTGTCAGAGGATGCCAGACTTCCTGTGGAAGGGGAGCTGGGAATGGTTGAAAGGAGAGAGTTGAGACAGGCTCAGCTCTCAGACCCTACATTGCAAGGCCTAAGGCAGGAAGCTTGGGAGGCACCTGATTTTCAAGGAAAGGGGAATCTGTATACTGGGACAAAGGGTTACTATACAGAGAGTGGACTCCTGAGGGAGGGCTAGAAGATGACAGAGTACAGGAGTTGGTAGTGCCTAGAGCTTACCATCTGGCGCTTCTAGCCATAGCCCATGATATTCCCTTTGCAGGTCATATGGGCATAAAATGTACAAAGAGGCATATTATGCAGAACTTCTATTGGCCTAGAATTTCC
Source organism: Protopterus annectens (assembly GCF_019279795.1). NCBI lineage: Eukaryota > Metazoa > Chordata > Ceratodontiformes > Protopteridae > Protopterus > Protopterus annectens. The sequence goes on from NC_056732.1 coordinate 192,514,404, forward strand.
AGAGATGTAACATGGTACTGCAGGACCTGTGTGCAGTGCCAAAAGGTAAGCAAGGCAGGAGACAAGGTGAGAGCTCCTTTGATGCATTTGCTTGGAATTGAGTAGCCATTTCAGAGGGTAGCTATGGATATTGTGGGTCCTATGAGTACCCAAAGCTCCACAGGGAAAAAGTATATCCTAGTGGTAGTGGATTATGCTACACAATACCCAAGGCAGTGGCTTTGCCTTCCATTGAGGCAGAGAAGGTGATAAATGCTTTGTTAGAAACTTTCAGCAGAGTAGGTTTCCCAAAGGAAATACTGACTGACAGAGGTGCCAATTTTATGTTGGACCTGCTGGCTTGTCTATGGAGGTCCTGTGGGGTGAAGCACATGAAGACCACCCCCACCATCCCCAGACTAATGGTCTTGTTGAGAGGTTAAACTCTACAATCAAGTCCATGCTATGGGCATTTATAGATCAGTTTAAGAGGGAGTGGGACAAATATTTGCCACATCTGCTGTTTGCTTACAGAGGGGGTTCCCCAGAAATCCACAGGTTTTTCACCCTATGAGTTGCTGTATGGGCATAGGGTGAGGGGACCTCTAGATTTGATTTGAGATGAGTGGGAAGGTGAGTGTGAGTGTCACAAAGAGTCTGTTGTGGCATTAATCCTAAACCTCAGGACAAGGCTCAGGGAACTCATGGGCTTGGTACAGGAGAACCTGGCAGAAGCCCAGCAACAGAAAAAGGTGTGGCATGACAGGAATGCTTGAGTTAGAGAGTATGCTGTGGGGCAGCAGGTAATGGTTCTCATTCCTGTGAGACACAACAAGCTGCAAGCAGCTTGGGAGGGACCCTACAAGGTGGTAAGAAAGGTAAGTGATGTTAATTACATGGTGGAACTGCTAGGCAGAAGGCAGGGGCCAAATTGTACCATGTTAACATGATGAAACCTTACCATGATAGGGAGGCCCTTGTGCTGAGCATTTGCAGTGGATAGCAGGAGGAGTCTGAGGGAGATCTGGGGACTGTTCTCTTCAGTGAGACTCAGGCTGACACCTCAGTGGAAGGGGTAGCAATGTCCCAGCAGCTATCTCCTACCCAGGTTCAAGACATCCAAGCAGTGTTGCAGGAATATGGGGGCATGTTCACTGGGAAACCAGGGTGCACCCACCTCGGTCAGCACCAGGTGGATACAGGACCCCAAAGACCTATTAGGCAGGCCCCTTATAGAGTGCCTGAGAGAGTCAAACAGACTCTGAGGGAGGAGTTACAGGAGATTTTGGAACTAGGGGTGATTCAAGAGTCCAACAATCCCTGGGCCTCCCCAGTGGTGCTATTGCCAAAGAATGATGGCAGCACCAGGTTCTGTGCGGACTACAAGAAATTACATATTCACACAGAGTCAGATGCTTACCCCATGCCTAGGAAAGATGAGGCCCTAGAGAAGCTGGGTGTGGCTAAGTATCTTACAACCATTGATCTTACCAAGGGTTACTGGCAGGTGCCATTGACTCTCAGTGCTAGAGAGAAGTCAGCCTTTGGGATTCCTTTTGGCGTGTATGAGTTCACAAAGATGCACTTTGGGATGAAGAATGCACCAGTGACTTTCCAGAGGCTGGTAGATCATATCCTAGCAGCAGCAGGAGGGTTTGTCCTTGCTTACCTAGATTGCCATCTACCGCCATTCCTGGCAAGAGCACCTTCAACATGTTAGAGAGGTGCTGGGCAGAATACAGAGGGCAGGGCTGACCATTAAGCCGAGCAAATGTCAGGTAGGTATGGAAGAGGTCTCCTACCAGGGCGTAAAGTGGGGAGTGGTAAGATAAGGCCAGAACCTGCCAAAGTGGGAGCCATTTAGGCATGACCTGCACCTGTTACCAAAAAGCTGGTGAGGTAATTTTTCGGGACAGCAGGGTGCTAAAGTTCATCTCCAGTTATAGTAGCATAGCTGCACCCCTCACAGACTTGACAAGAAAGAACAGGCCAGATAAGGTAGTGTGGATCCCAGCATGTGAGCAGGCATTCCAGAAGCTTAAAGCAGCTTTGGGAGGACCCCCTGTGTTAGCCAGTCCAGATTACAGCAAAGAATTTGCTGTGCAGGTGGATGCTTCAAACCTTGGGGTAGGGGCTGTACTTAGCCAGATTTCCTCAGAGAGGGAAGAGCACCCAGTGGTTTATCTCAGTCATAAGCTCCAACCCAGGGAGGAATGCTATGCAGCTGTAGAAAAGGAATGTCTAGCCATAGTGTGGGCAGTGCAGAAACTTCAGCCTTATCTGTATGGAAGGAAATTCACTGTTATGACAGATCACAACCCCCTAACATGGTTAAACAGAGCCAGCCAGCAAAATACTAAGTTGCTAAGATGGAACCTGGGGTTGCAAGCATATGATATGTCCATGCAGCACCACAGTGGGATTAGCAATGTCAATGCAGATGGGCTCTAAAGACAGGGAATGGGGTAAGGTATACTCAGATAGACCTAACTCCCTCAAGCAGTGTTTCTCAAGGGTCACTTGAAAAACTAGCTTGAGTTCTCCGGGGGGGGGGGGTATGTGAAGATTGGGTGAAGATAGATGAAGGCTGCCAGCCTAGCTAGAGAGAATTTTGGAGATATATCTGTCATCTGTAAATATTAATGTAAACCCCAGGCTTGTTGTTTTAAATTGTAAAAATAGTGTTACATGTGGAACTGAAAAAAATGTAACAACAGTGCACTCTACTGACCAAGTAACGCATGTTGTGACACTTTGATGTAAACATGGCTCTGGACAGTCTAGATGAAGGAATTCTTGCTATTGTTTTAAGGCCAGAGTTAATGGCCAGAATTTGCATGCATAAATATATTTAATGACTTTGCTTCCTGACCTGGTGTGAGCTTACTAAAAAATGTAGCCTGTTAGCCTGGGAACCCCATGAAAGTGTGAAGAATGATGTAATATGAATCAAGACTGTAATATCAATTTAAACAGAGAGAATCAGAGAGCATAAAGTATTTTTGTCTTGACCATCCAACTCATCAGCACTGTCTTGCTCTATATGTAAGTTTATCTTGGACTTGTGTTTTCTCTTAGAAATAGCTAGAAACTAGAAAGGTTAGACTAAGTGTTTTTCCGTGATGGCAAAACTGCACTACTGAATTATTTTAAGTATTTATCTGTGATCTCTGAACTCTTGACTAGCACTGTGTATTAAAAAGTATTGTCTTGTGTTTTGACTATTTGTTATTAAATATTTTTAAACCCTTTCAACTGTGGCTGTTTTAGTAGAGATAATTTAAGCTCTTTAGAGTACTTGCATGCCTTTCATAAAATTGTACAAAGCCACTCCAATAGCTTTAGCCGTGGGCTATACTACCAATTGGATAATAATATTGCACAGTAATAATTGGACACTCTTTTAAGGGCCTTTGAGTAGCTGATAAATATTAGTGGGTGGTGGCAGCTGGTACTACTGTATAGTCTTGAAAAAAGGGGCACAGCTGGAGAACCTGTGCCAGCCTTCCCCAGGAGTGTCCGTGTGGTTGTATAAACTCTTCTCAAAGTGTGTGTGTGTGTGTGTGTGTGTGTGTGTGTGTGTGTGTGTGTGTGTGTGTGTGTGTGTGTGTGTGTGTGTGTGTGTGTGTGTGTGTGTGTGTCAGCTACTTGGGCAGGAACACGAAGCACTGGTTGGACAGAGAGGGTGCTGGAGGACAGAGAGGGTGCTGGAGGTTTTAGCTTGCCCACTAGGCTGAGATCTGGACCCTATAGCTGTGCCAGTGGGAAGTCTTATTGAGGACCTGGAGAGCAAGGCAGCGACCAGCTCTGGACTGACTTTGATCTATGTGTGCTCTTAATGGAAATTGCACTTTACTGCATGTATTTGTTATCCTTTCCTCCTATATGAGACACCCCTCACTGGTGTTAGTGGTGAGGATTGAGGCTCCTTGATTGCTGGGCCAGTGCACTGGCATCACAGTACACATGCATTTGCAAGGGTAACCTTACTCTGTTGTCCTGCTTTATCATTGCCTTCCTTGATATGGGTCCAGGTTTGTCTGCCTCACTTCCACCTTCATATGTATGTAATATATTTTTCAGATATGTTTGCCTTTGTTGCAATTATTGTCCTTTGTCATGTATTATATTGTTGACATGGTCAAAATGTGACAAATGTATGGACATTTTACAGATGCAGGACATCTACACACAAGTTGCTGGCTACTGGTTGCAATGCACCCTTGTTCCCGTTATACTTGTGTGTTAACCAGTGTACATTATTTACGTGATATTTTTTAAGATGCAGTGTTAGATTTGTGTAAATATTCTTACATGTCATTGGTGTGTGTATGTGTATTGACATTCCATTCGGGCCACTGACAGTCACACATATATGCCTGCACCTGTGTGTTGCCTTTGACATGGCATATGTGTGCCACATATATGCACTCCATTGCACATCTGCTTGGGTTGTGTACACTTAATTGTGTATTTAGCAGCCATTTTGCTCCTTTGCTGCAGTACTGCTGTTTGGCACTGTGGTTGTGTGCCTTTTGCATTCATAGTCAGAGGTTCAGTTCTGTCCTTTGCTGGCGTTATCTAGCTTTCGTAGATACGCATTTATTCATATGTGTTGTTGCTTGGCTTATACTTGCACTCCTGACAGATCACTTGGATACGTGCTTGTTTATACAATTTGTTCGGTGATCTATATTTATTACCCTACAACACACATCTACTTTTAGTCATACACATTCAAGTATGACTGTCAAACAGTTTGCAACATGTTGTAACATGATAGTGCATACAGAGATATGTTTTTCTGCATTTCACCATGGCTTGTATGCATCCCCACCTTGTTTGACAGCTTTCCATTGCCCGTGTTGTATAGTGTGCCATCTGTGTAACTTACCTGTCCTGTTTTTTTTTCTACCTTTGTCTGACGTGTTGTGATATTTGTTCTGTGTATATACCTGCTGCAATGTTCTTCTCCTCCTCTTTCCCTGTTTTTACCTATCCTTCTATTCTTAAAGAAAAGTAAAAAATGGTGCTTTTTTCCTTCTGATTTTCCTATTCCAGCATACCTCTAATGGGTCTGTTTTCATCAGTCATACCCCCACATCTTCTATTCTATCTCCCACTTTCCTTGGGTGTGTGCATTACCTGTGTTCCCCACACAGGTCCCGTACCCATTGTTAGCTAATGTCACCTGTAATAATATGGCCATGACTACTCTTTGCATTTATTAATTTTTCTATTACAAAATGTATGGATTCCAATGGTAGCTGTCATATTTTAATAATAATGGACTTACTGTGATATTCCATATTTGTCTGTAAGCTTACTGGACAGATTCTGTTATACATATGTATTCATGACTGTCAGGCTGCTTAGATTGTTTGATTCTTTCTTTAACTTTGTTAATGTACACCAAACTTAGTGACTTTTCATTACTTACGAATTACTTGCAAGTAGTATACAGTGCATGATACTACTGAGATACTCCGTTGTGCGCTGAGATATTCTGAGTTCACTCTGGCACATTTACATATTATATTTATCTGCAACTATGCTGCTGGTATCGGCATAATGCGCTGGATTCTGCAAACTTTACAGAATCTGGTCTATGAGCTGGTATACTTTAAATCAGATAGAACACTATGTACTTGTATGCACAATAACATTATTTTTTTTACTAAATATTTCCTTTCCTTATAAATAGTGGTCTGTTTTTTTTTTCAAAGCTGTCTCATACATTCATCTTAAAGTGAAGTACAATATTTCTTTCAATAAAATGAATATGCATGCATGAATGCAGTTACTGCAATATAAACATTCATTCATTCTACTTAATTGTTATCACTTTCAGCTTGAGTCATAACTGAAAATGGTCCTTGGAGCAGAACATGTGGATATATAACAAATAAATAAATGAAGGACTAAATAAAATACACCACAAAATATGCAGTATAAAGGATGCTATTAGGAATAAAACAACATAAATTAAATTAATAAAAGATTACCAACTGTTTGTCTAAAAATACATTATATAGAACAAGCAAAATAAAAATAATGAAATGAGTAACATCTGCACCATTAAAACAAATACCTCAAAGCATGCTAATAAACACCTTGCCATTGTGAGCAAACAACTGAAAATACAGAAAGTTATTTTGCATATTATTAATGGCATAAAGCTAAGTCCTCCATTTATTTAATAAGTTAGTCATTTATTTTATGAAATGAATTAAATTCTTTCATTTAAGCTGTGTAGACTAATGATACTAATGATTACTTTCATACAATTTAAAGTACATATATTTAAAGGAAACTACTTTACAGAGCTGGCTTACTTAAATATAATACAATTTGTGTTTTTCCCCTTTATATAATAGCAATAATAATAGCTCAAAAAGCATTTTACAAATATGTGAAACTAAATCTCTTTTTGTGTGTGCACTAGACACTTAGCAGTGCTGGTTTTGTGATAAGTGCTTGCCTAACTTTTGATTGGTAATCAGCCTTTGACCTCTTGCCTTGTCACATATATAGACAGGCAGAAGGTTATCATACAACAGCCAATACAATTTAAAGCCTTAATGTGTTCATAACACCTTGACATATGTGTTAGACTTAGCTCCATATTACATAGAAAACAACTATTATGTGAAGTGCTTAATGAGGGGATCAGCATGAGTCTAACATCTTACTACATTTTTTTTCATTTTTTACTGTGCTTTTGGAGCTCTGTAAGATTATATCCTGTACAGCATAACGACAGAGGATATACTTAAAGCTTTTGTGCAACAATGATGAAACCATAGTAATGAGCTGCATTTCATTCCTAAGATATTTATAAAAATGTAATAATGAATTTGTATGGCTGGGCAAAACTACTGCCTATGAAGAGCATATAAGACAAAGGCCACATTTCTAAGACTCGCTCGCAGTGTAAATGACTGATTAGAGCAGGATGAGAGCAGGTGTTTTGGAATCTGGTCCCTGTAGTAACCCTTTTGTACAGACCCCCTATGCACACAATAACCACACCATTTAGGATAAGATGGCCATTTATTAATAGACATAACATATGATTGATTCAGTACAGTCAAATGTCATAAATTCCAGCATAACAAGCTACAGTAGGCAGCATTACCTGCTCTCTTTCACCCTACTATTGACGTAAAGTAGCATTAAATCAAACTGCTGATCTAATCTCAGCCACCTGTTAGAAGCAGCATGATGCTGCTCCCTTCAGTAACCAAACAGACACATCATACCAACCCAAACAGAAATAAAGTAGAAGGGGGGACAGAAGAGGAGTTCATTGCAGCCCTTCTCTTCTGCATGCATTCACCCATAAGCTAACTTAACTCGAACTTCTAAAAGAACATAACTTGAACAAAGGGCAGGCGGGGCAGGAACATCAAGCTCATACCATAATCTGATTCTTCTAACTGCCAGTTACTGCAAAAAACCTAAATGACTTCTCCTTACCTATTACCTCACTTCTTCCCAAAGCAGCTCACCTTCCTAATCAATAATCCTTACTCTGTCATCACCCAAACCTAAGTCCCTTTCAAATATTTGAATTCCCTGTGCTAACCATCTCCCCCACCCTGGGTGGTGTCTCTGGACAAATTAGTCTGTGCCCAAACTACATTAGTCGAGATCCTCCCTGCATGCAATTACCACACCATTTAGGGTATGATGGCCATTTATTAATAGATAAATCATATAATTGATTCAATACACTCGAATGTCATAAGTTCCAACATAACAAATTACAGTTGGCAGTGTTACCTGCTCACTTTCATCATACCATTGACATAAAGCAGCATTAAATCAAACTGCTCATTTAGTGTCATCCACCTGTTACAAGCAGCATGATACTGCTCCCTTCTATTACCAAACAGACACATTATAGCAACCCAAATAGAAATAAACTAGAAGGGGGAACAGAAGAGGGTTTCATCACAGCCCCTCTTCTCTGCCAAAGAGACTTATAACAGGCCATTCCCCTTTCTCCAAAGTCTATAATGACTTAACCAAATTCTTCAAGAACAATGAAAAGTGCACATTAAAGAGATCCAAATCCAAATCACTCAAGTGTACCAAATCCTCCTGGAATCAAATCGGATCTCTGTCATCAAAATTCCTATGTTCAATGGTATAAATACTCAGCTGCCCTAAAACTCTCAAAAGCCTATGATAAATAAAATGATGAGTCTACTCAATACCCATAAACTTGGCAACATTCATCCAAACTAAATGTGGCACTATCTCTGACCAAACTATAGTAATTGAAGCAAACCTACACCTCAACCTTGCTAAATCCCTCATCATGCTAGAAAATAACTGTTGCTTTGGCACTCTCCCTAAGTTATTACATATCCAAATGGAGAACCAAAATACTTGGTATCCCAATCCTGAATTGAATATCTTGTAGCTTATCCACAAGCTGATGCCATCTGAGACCGCTAAAACCCCAACTCAGTTACATCCATTCTAATCACAGCTCACTTCACCACCCACTCCACAAAGGAATGGCCCAATATGACAACAACCTCACCTACAGGGAAGGAAAGAAGAGACAAAAAAGCACATATTCAATTATAATCATAAAGAATAACATTCCACTTACCTGATATAAGATGAAAATGCTCCCAATGACTGGACTAATTGTCTGACATGCAGATTTCAAAAGATCCAACAGTTCCATGATGTCCCTAATCCACACCTTATCTTTAGTCATCAACCACCTAATCTTACCCTTCAAGTACTCATTTTCTCTTCATGGAGACAAAGCAAACCTCAACCTGCATTCAGTTTTAACCCCAAAAACATAAAGCCTTAGTCAGACCCTCCAGTTTCTCCCTTGCAAGGGGAACAGCCAAATCTTCACACATATCGATGAATGTCTGCATCCTTTGCTTAGCTCCCTAACCTTTGCCTGCCAAAAGAAATTCATCAAGATAATGAATGGCCCTCTGGCTATCCACCCTTTGTTGCCATATCCCATGAAGAGCAGAGTTGAAGTCACAAAACTGGCACAAGCTACTGCTCAACCTATGGGCATGGCATTATCAAAGTAATATTTGTCATCAACCACCATACCCAACAATGGCCATTCATTGTCACATACCAGCACAAAAGGAAATTTCAACTCAATATCAACCTTCCCTAGCCAAGGATCCTCAAACCCCCTCATCATCGCCACCGTTGTATCATCCAAAAGATTCATACATAACCTGCGTGCACTTTTTGCAAATAAAATCAGTGACAGACTCACCTTGTGGGAAGGATAAATGGTGAATCATTTAAAATTCCCTAAGTGACTTCTTAAGGACCAACCCCAAAGAGCATACCTTGAAACTAACAAAAGGAAGGGAACCAAATGGGCCCAACAACCTGCCAGCATGCAACTCTTTCTCAATTAAACCTTGCAAAATATCCTCCTTCACTCATACAGCATGCAGAATTTTGCAAACTACACTGTCCCCACAAATCCCTGATTTGATAGAAAACCCCATTAAGAACCCTGAAATTAACTCATTAGTGCTCTCTAGATCTGGAAAGTTAGCTAAAACCTGCCACAATACATGTACTTTCACAAGCGAAAGAGTAGGCCAGCTTGCCTCTCTGCCCTTGAAAAGTATCCCACCCTCAAACTGGTTGCTGACATTACAACAAGGGGGGGGCATCATTCTGGACTGAAAACATGTGTGCATGATCCCCTTCTTGCCACCAACACTGCAATGCTGAATGCACTCAGCACAAATGTAGTTAGTATCTGAAAATCTACATGCTGTCAAAGTACACTGGCCCAAATTAAATGTCCAACATGCCCTATCTATTTATTCAAGGAAGGCCACTCATGCTATCCAACATAGTAGCTAACCAAATATCCGGGTGCCTCAGTTTTCATTTTAACGATTGATCGACAGCTTTCCTTTTGTAGAACTGCTGATCATGCCATAACCATGCTTTTCTGCTGCACCTCCCAAATTGTTAGAAAATAAGCTAACAATGGGAGGGCCTGAGAGCTATCCTTCTCCATACAGACCGTCATATAATATACAAAACCAAGCACCCAGTTCTCCCTCGTCCTAGCTCTAAACCTTCCAACCGTCCTCTGACCCAAAGCTGCTAATGCTGGCAGCAGGTCCTTATGCCTGTCATGTCTGCTTCCACCAGATGCTGTACCATTCTGCATCTATCAGATCAAATATTTCAGCATGCTCACACTTCCATATCTTCTTCTTTGTTGAAGTCAGAATATGCAGTGTAAGAAAAACTCCTCCTTCCCCATTTGACAATATCTGAGTAGTCAACCAATCCCCCAGACAAATTCCAAAGTCAGAATCCACTTCATGCTGAAGTGAACCCACCTGATCTGAAGCTGATCCTAATCTCCCCAATAGTAAGGTCCCCCTTTCATCCTCCACTGCCTCCAAACCCAGCATATTATATTGCCCTGCACCTGCTCATCCCATCCATGCAAATCTCGATCATCCCCACAATCTACATCAGTTAAACCCTGCAACACCTTACTTAAGCCATCCAAAACAAAGGCTCTGTTCTCAGGAGAAATTGACATAATGTTAGCCCTACCTATCACCGACATAATGTCATGACCTATTGCAGCAACCGGACCTGCTCCTTCCACTGCAGGACCCTCATTGACAGAGTCAACTGCCAACTGCCAACTACCTGGCTCACTTCCCTCTGGCTGTAGAAGCTCATCTCATTGGCTGTGATCAACTCTTGCTTCCAACCAAACTGGAACTTTCTGTCTTAGATGAATCCCCTGCTGGTGCTTCCTTGAATAACTTTTCCGCCTGAGACAAAATAGCTGCCTATCTCTCCTTCAAGATGAGGGTGTTTGCCATCTTTAAACAAAGAAAAAAACCTGAGCAGGCTGAAAGAAAAACACTACAGCCCTACTTAATCCCTATGCATGTTGACTTGCTTTATAACCCCATGCATACCCACTTAAATTTCTGAACTACTCCCATTACACTACTTCCAAGCTTCCACCAAAAAACGAATGACAGAGCAACTCATAACTACCCTATTACAGCAACACCAACATGCAAATTCCCCCAAACAGCAGTCATGCTAAGAAATACTAGCTAGCAAATAATCTCCAAATAGCCCTAAATATTCAATTGCTAGAAGAGATCATGTTTTAAACCTACAATATGTGGCTTGTACTAAAAAAATAAAAAGAGTAGTGAAATAAAAACAATGGTTACCAACAGGCATGGCAGAATAATTTGGGTGTGCAAGGCTCAAGCTCAGATACCTGCATTTGGGAGTCTGGTGATATCCTTCTATTCATCTACTGCAGTATTCATAACATGAGGGAGTTCCCCGCCATATGTGACCTGACATCGGCCAGTATACAAAAGACTTGACTACTGTAGTGTGCATGGTACATTGCACCTAGGCTGAGATCAGACATTGGCCATAAAAGTGATGTACACACTCACTATCATCAGAACCTCTCTGCCACCAGATCGGGATATCATATTGCAACGTACGGTCTAACTTTGAGTCGTTTGCGATTCTAACTTTGAGTCATTTGAGATTCTTCAAATTCCAGATAAGTGCCCCGTTGGGGAATTTTTTGACTTTTGCTACTGTCTTTGGTTAGGGTTCATGTCATCCAAGAGGAGAAAGTGCCAATGTGGACAAGAAATGCCACACAAGGATAGCTACCTCTAGTGCCTGTTCTGCCTAGACCCAAACCACAACTACAAAAACTGATCTGTTGTCAGGTGTTTGTCCCAAAGACTTTAAGGAGTAGATTATCCTCTTTAGCCATCTACCTTAAGAATTGGCACTTAACGCTGCTAACAAAAAGCACTATGGAGGGATCCTTGGGGAATAAAGCTGATTTGATTTTGAAGCAGAAGGCCAAAAAGCAAAGGCCTGAACCTTGTACTGGGCCTCTGGATATCGAAATCTCTCTTAAGGCAGAGGACAGCCTGGAGACACGCCTGGTTCACAGCTCTGATCTACGGGCTGAGCCTGATGTCCAAGCCACCTTGGATCTGAGCATTAGCATGTCCACAGAGGCTGAACAGGCATCCATTTTGGATGCCCAAGGGGAACCACAGATTGTTTTTATGGAAGACCCTAAGGGGATCCCATAGAATCTTGTAAGTGAAGTGGTAGATTCTGACCTGACTGAATATAGGCCTATGTCGGGCCCTCTTACACTAAATAAAGCAGACCTGCATGGCACAAATAAACAAGAAAACAAGCATTTATCTCCACCAAAAGAACCTGCTAGTGATTGGTAGCAATTCACTCAGGGCCTTTTCAATGCCCTTATGTCACTTATGCCTCCTCCAAGTTTCTCTCCACTTAAACGAACTAGAGAAAAGGATACATCTGAGAAAGAGGCATCTTCAGTGGATGAATCACGGGCTTACTCTACCCATATCCCTTCCTTCCTGGATTATGCCTCCTCAGAAGATGAATAAAATGGTACAGACTCATCAATGGAAGACCTGTGCTTTGGAGAGACACTGGCTAAGATGAGAGACCACTTTCAATGGGATAGGACCCAAGTGTCTGAAGTACAAAAAAGATACTATGAGCTATTACAGGTGGTATCACCTAGCTGATCACCTATCCCTCCTGTTTTGCCTGTCTTTCTCAAAGCTTTTGCATCTGTTTCATGGGCACCAAATTTCCAGCCACCTGCCCCCAAAAAGCCAGACTACTTGTACAACTTCCCAGAGGACTGCAAGTTTCTCTTTTGATGTCTTTCTGCAGACCCTTCTGTAATTTCTGTGGCTTCTAAGAAGCCATCAAAATTGATGCCCTCCACCTCCCTCTTACCATCTGATAAGGATAGCAGAATCCTGGACAGAGAAGGCAAAAAATATACACTTCTGCCACTCTAGTATTCAAGACAATAAATTACCAAATACATATAACCAAATTCATTTTAGAATTTATATCCCAACTTTCACAGGTAATTGCAGGCTTACGTGACTCAGAAAATAAATCCTTGATTACTTCTTTGCTTGGTGCTTCTTCTCAAGTAGCAGGTCACTCCATAAAATGCAGCTGTGATGCTGCAGTGGCTTCCACCAGAGCAGCTGCTTCTGGGTCAGTGATAAGAAGATTGTCTTGGCTGACTTCAGCCTTTACCTGAGGACATAAAACCCAAACTTATGGGTGCTCCTCTGGCCAACTCTGCCTTGTTTGGACCTGCAGCTGCTAAACTGTTCAAATCAGTGCAGGAAAAGGATAAGGAATTGCAGGAAGTGAAGCATATTTTTGTTTCCTCAGTTCCCAAGTTCCAAAGAATTACCATGCAAAGCCTGCATTTGTGCATAGACATTCACATCACACACAGCCCAGAACAAAAAAAGAGTGACAGGAGATGACAATAGCTTAAGACCCCATCAGCAACTCCACCACCTAAGCGGCCCTTTCCAGACAAGCCATCCTCTCTTTGACTACTTTCCCCCTTCCACCCACATCTCATTTTTTTCCAGTGCCTTCCCCTATCCCTACCAACCTGGGAAAGCATAACCCAAGATGCCTGGGTCCTCTCAATTGTTCAAAAAGGGTAGTTCATGGTGTGGAATCAACTAGCCTCCTGCAGGGGCATCTGCTAACCTCCCAGGGAAAAAATAGCCTTTTTCCCAGAGGTTCTGTTAGAATTATTCAACCAAGGGATCATAAAGAGTGTCCCCAAAAATCAAATAGGCAAAGGATTTTATTCCTGGTTAATCCTGGTTCCCAGGAAGGAAGGTTACTGGAGACCCATCCTCGACCTGTCCCATCTCAATACCTTTCTAAGAGTACTCACTTTATGCATGCTGACCCTCCAGATTCTGTTCCCACTCATTCTGCCTTAAGCCTTAATGACTACACTGGATATCAAAGATGCGTATCTGCACATTCCCATCCATCCCAACTACAGGAAGTTTTTATGCTTCACTGTATCATCATGGCATTTTCAATTCTGTTCCTTACCCTTTGGGCTTTCAACTGCAACAAGTGTCTTTAGCAAATGCCTTGCTCCCATGATTGCCCACTGCAGACTACAGGGAATACACATCTTTCTGTATGTGGATGACCTTCTCCTTCTAGCTACCTCCACAGAGGAGCTAGAATGAAATATTGCTTTTACCATCAAACTTCTACAAAATCTAGGGTTCAGCACAAACTTAAAAAAGTCAGTTCTCACCCCTGCACAAGGTCAAATTTTCCTGGGGTGCAGGATACAAACAGATCTTATTAGGTTCTCTCTTCTCCCCCAAAAGGTAGAGGACCTCATATCTTACTTCAAAAACATTCTGCTGGTTTACCACAATATAGCCAGAGAGTTTCTAAGGGTCTTGGGCCTCATAGTATCCACCATTCCCGTGCTCCCCTTTGCCAAACTCTGAATGAGAAAATGACAATGGTGTCCAAAATCAGTTTGGATGCAACACCTGCATCCCCTAGAGTTCTACATTCCTCTCATCCCCTGTCTGAAGAGGGAGCTTCAGTGGTGGATACATCGTGTCACTCAACCCAGGACTACTCATACACCCACATGATCCTCATCAAGAGTTCTGCACAGATGCCTCAGACGTAGGTTGGGGACCAGCCTTTGGCCACCTGAAAGTACAAGGGATCTGGTCTCCATCTCAATTGAAGGAACACATCAAAGTAAGGGAGATGAGGGTGCTACTATTGGCCATGCAGACTTTCCACCCCTTATTCCAATCAAGACCTCTAAAGCTGTTCACAGACAATATGACAGTCCTCTGATGTGTAAACAAATGGGGGGGGGCACATTCCATCTATTATGCAGGCTGGCTCTTCAGGCCTGGGAGCTGGAAGTAAAATTTCAGGTAACCCTTCAAACAGTGTACATCCCATCCTCTTAAAATTGTATGGCAGATTACCTGAGCAAGTCCCAAACACAATCTCACGAATGGATGCTTTAAAGGGATGTGTTTCTAGACATTGTCCATTGTCCACCAGTGGGGTATTCCTCAAACAGACCTTTTTGCCTCCCCCAAATACAGACAACTTCCACAGTTTTGTGCCAGAAAACCCCATCCTCTGGTCTGGAAAGTGGATGCCCTTTCTTTCTCTGGGAAAGGGATGTTTATTTATGCATTCCCTCCCCTTCCCCTCACCTCAAAAGTCCTGTCCAAAATTCAGCAGGGCAAACCAAACACCTTGCTGATGACTCCCTTCTGGCCAAGACAGCACTGGCTCCCTCTCCTACTGCATTTTGTCAAGGGCAATCACCACAAGTTCCCTCACAGAGTGGACCTCCTCACACAAGACAAAGGGACTCTCATCCTTCCCCAATTGGTGATTCATCAGTTGATCCTGTGGGTAATACATTACTAATCCCTTTCAGACACCTATTCTCTGCGATCGTGCTAATAGTCCTGCAGGAGGCCAGAAAACCAAATACTAGAAAATCTTACTTAGCAAAATGGAAGAGATTTTCAGTCTGGTATCTGAAATGAAATCAGGATCCATTAACAGTGGAAATTCCCCTGGTTTTGAATTATTTGTATGAATTGCTCACTACTGGTTTGGCTTACTCTTCAGTAAAAACTCATATGTCAGTTATATCTCCCTGTCTGCATCTGTCTGCCTCCTTAGCTAGCAGATTTGAGGCAAAACAATTTCTTAAAGGTGTCCTACACATTAGACCTCCCAGGAAATCAGTTCCGCCTCCCTGGGACTTTAACTTTTTTTTGAAAAGCTGACTCTCCCACCCTTTGAGCCAGCTTCATCAGTTTCTCTTCAGTACTGTTCCTGTGAAACTGTGTTACTCCCAGCCTTAACTTCAGCCACACAAGTGTATGAGCTACAGGCCCTTATGGTTACTCCACCCTTTCTGGTCTTCTACAAAGACAGGGTTTCCCTATGCAGAAACCCCTCATTTATGTCCAAGGTAGTGAATGACCTATCTCTAAATCAGTCCATACACTTACCTACCTTTTTCCCTTCTTTCCAAAACCCTAGTGAGTATGACTGCCATACTTTAGATGCCCACATGCAACTTAGATTTTATTTGGATAAGAGCAAGGCTGTTAGAAAGTCAGATAAGCTTTTTGTTTCTTATCACCCCAAGGCCCTGGCACATGCCGTGTCCAAGCAGACTATTTCATCCTGGATTGTCAAGACTATTACCTTTTGCCTCACTCACCATGGCAAGACTCTCCTTTCCTGTGTTTGGACTCACTCCATCAGGGCTGTTGCCTCATCTGGGGATTTTTGGATACTAATTCAGTTCTTGAAGCAGCTACATGGACCTCAGTCCATACCTTCACTAAACACTACAAATTAAATGGAATCTCTAAATCTAGAGCAGGATTCACCAGAGCCATTATGCATGTATTCCTGGAAAGTTCCTCTGCTGCAGCTCCCCCCCCTTAATTCATGAGCTTTAGTTTTCTCCCTCACGTAATGAATACTACAACAGATGAATAGAAGGACATAGAATAGTGTAAAATCTTACCATAATGACAGATGTCTTTATCCTCTCTGTTGCAGTATTCCTATCCCTCCCTCCTTCCCCCTTGACCTGGCTGCTTCTTGGATGATTCCTATTCTACTTCCTTAGGCTGGCATTCCTCTTGGTCCAGTCAGTTCTGAGGATGGTATGCACGCACATCACTTTTATGGCCGACGTCCGATCACAGCCTATGTGTGACATACCATGCACCCTACAGTAGTAAAGTCTTTTAATTACCATATTAAAAGAAACTAAATACCAACTAACTGCTGAATCTGAACACAGGCATTCTCACAAAATAAAGGTACCAAGAGAATTACAACCCTTATTTAAAAAAAAAATATAGCTCCTCCACCACATCTCGCACAAACTCCCACAACATCCATACCAAAGTAATCCAAGATCTACCTGCACACAAGTACTTTCTACTGGTTATCTCAGACATAAACTTGCAACTCAAAGTAAGGTCACACCGGAATCTGATTCCTCTAACTTGCAGTTCCTGCATAAAAGTAAAATGGCTCCTCCTTACTCATTATCTCACTTCCTCCCTAACCAACCCCCTTCCTAATCATTAAACATTACTCTCCCATCTCCCAAACCTTATTGCCTGTCACATGCCTTATTCTGCCATTCTAACCATCCCCCCCACCCCCAAGTGGTTTATTTATTTATTTGTTTGACATTTGTTTATCAGGATGGTCTGCTAAGTCAGGAGAACCCATTTTCAGCAGATGCCCAGGGACAAAAGCTCCATTTTTTCTGGTCTTGTCCAGTTTATCTGGACAAATTAGTCTGTGCCCAAGTTATATTTATAAATAGGCTTTACACCAAGGGAAGTCACTTATACTGAGAGCAAGTCTTTTGGAATTAAGGCAGATTTACACTGAGAGCAACTCTTTCGGAATCTGGCCCAGTATCTTAGGTCAACAGTAATACTCATGCAAAATTCTGTCAATGATATGCAACTCTATTTGACTCATAAAGGATGAGTTTACATGCCCTTCCAGGACAGTGACCAGTATACACAGTAAATGAAGCTGTAGTGCAACTCACCCTATACTAATAAGATGAGTTGTACTGCTGTGCATTTTACCAACATATAGTCATCAGCATTCAGGTAGCATCTTACTATCCAAGGATCTGCATGACTATGAATGACTCAAGTGAGGAACTAAAACAACTATGTAACAGCACTAACCAGTAGCACAGGTACTAAAAAGAGTGCACACACAAGTTGACTATTTACACTTACTGACACTCACAATAGTCATTCATGTGCAGACACTAATGGACCCATTTACTCATTATTTCAGTTGTGTCACACACACACACACACACACACACACACACACACACACACACACACACACACACACACACACACACACACACACACACACACACACATTATGGCTAATCTCTGCAAAGTGAAACAGCTCAGATTCACATAAGCAGACATTCCTACTATTAAAAGTCACAGATGTACACTAAAAGCACATCATGTACACATGTGCCTTTGTATACGCTCCTTGCACATCACTTGCCTAGTTTGGGAACATATTGATCCCACACAACACAATTACTCTAAATGGCCATTTACAAAAACCCTTCCCTCAAACTACTACAATAGCATATGTACATCACTGCCTAAAGTGGACAGTGGCAGTTCCAGACAGTAAGGGAAGTCTATGAATTAGAATGGACTTGCAAAGCATGCAAAACATCCAGTATTTATGACAGGCTTTAACCACTCACATATTGTAAGATCAAATACCAAAGCCTAGTAGATAGATGAATCTTTAGGAAAAGCCATACAGATATTTCATGGATTTCTGATCAGAATTAACAAAATGAAAATAAAATCTGATTCCATGAATTTACTTATTTATGGAGCATTAGTAGCATATGACTCCACTATATTAGTAAAAATAAACTGAATATGTAGCTCACACAAATGAAACACTTGTCAGTAATGTTAATACTAATCCAAATATATTTTCATGTCATATTCTACCACTATACCCAACAAAAATGTGCATGGCTTCCTCTTCTTGTTCATTTTATTTTTACTTTACACCAAGAGATATGGTTAGTGTAAACCATGAATCGGGAACAAACCGTATAGCCTCATCAAACAGAGAGTGTAGTAAGCCACAAGCTTTTATACATGACAGTATAATTCTCACCGCAGATTTTTCTAGCAAAATGGTTGCAATTGCTAAGATTCTTGCCTCAGTATGTATCAGAGTGCAGCAGCCTTCCCATCATTTACAGCAGAGATGGCAACATTCAACAGTGTTTAGTTTTATGTTTGTTTTCTGAAGTTACGTGACCCAGAACAATGAGATTTAACCTGAATCTACACTTCTCAATCTCAGCCTCTGAAAGTTTCCATTTCTGAAAACTACTTTAGGGATAAGTTGTCATTATCTGCTACTGCTTGCCCAATCTTATCACTGCACAGATGACTTTCTAAACATTTTTCTCTGCTTGGTAAATCATAGAAATGTTCCCACTTGCTGTGACCAAGTTCCAGTTTAAACAGCATTTCTCATATTAAAGTCTGTGGCCTTTTGAACTATAGTATTCTACTGAGACCCACTGTCAGTCACCAGGAGAAGAGAAGTAAACACCTTTAAAGTCTACTTACTGAGCTACAGGAATTCTCAACAAATGCCTGGTACACAGTAAGTCATACGTTTGTCACTTCTTTTACGCCACCTGGAGTGAACATTATTTGTTCATCATGTTACAAACTACATTAACTTTGGTTTGTGATTACTTTGTCACAAAAATTAACAAGTTCTTGACCATTTTGTACCACTTTCTGCTGGCTTTATGTGGCAAAATCTGATTTATAGGCACACCTAATTTAGTCTGCAGAACATAAGACATCTAAGTAAGCATCAACAGGCTGGAATTTAATTTTAAAAACATTATGTCATCCAACAAACAACTTCTAATGGCAACGAAATGATAACACCAGCTGCATACTGAATTCTATTTTAAGTGTAGGCTTTTTAATTTATATACTTTGGGTTCCTATTAAATGAACAAAGACGCATTCTTTCAAATGCGTCTTGATCGAACTTGAAAGCATGAAAAGGAAAAATAGCGAAACGGCATATAAGTGAATTATTTCCCTGGGAAAGAAATCGCTTGGCCGCTTCTATTACTTTGCTGTTTTTGTGAATGTAGTGCGATCTCGGAGTTGGTATATTTAAGTAGGGGGTGGGGGGTGAAGCCCCCCACTTTATGTAATATTTAAAAATGTTTTTTTTTTTTTTGTGGAACAACGTTTTTTTTCCCTTGGAAAAAAATTGCTGTTCTAAGCATTTGGGATTGCAAGCTTTTGCATACATGAGTTCGATAAATCATTGTTCGCTTTTTTAAGCGTTCAGTGATTTATCATAGACCCTAAACTTTTTCAAAGAGATATATATGCATGCAGTCCTGAATTACATTTCTACAAAAAATATATTCTAGTGGGATTTGACTATCTCACTTGATAATAATGCTGACCAACAGAAATTTCAGAATTCCACCCATTTTGAAGGTGAGCATTTTCTAGGCTCCTTTTATCCAGTTTAAGGTTATGGAAGACTGGAGTTTATTACTACAAGTTGTAGAAGACAGCAGGTTCTAACCCCTCACTGGATGCTGTTCTATCACTGGGCACATATTTTCATTCAAATGCACATCTAGGGTCATAAGGCTAGTAAAGCACCACCAGTCCACCTGATAGCATGTCTGTAGAGTGTGGGAATAAATAAGATGTCCCGATAACAACCTAGTGAAACAGGGAAATAACATGCAAACTTCACACTAAAGACACCCCTTCCAAGAATGCAAACAGGGAACAATGCAATGTTAGACACAAAAGCTACTCACTTCATGATCAATCTGCCCACTAAATGAAATAGTACTGGAAAATATTTGAATTTATTAAATTCATCTACAACACAGTAACAGCTAATTGCCTTGACTACTGGTCCAGGAACATGTAATGTTGCATGAATTCTGATAGCATGAATGCAAGCACGATTATTCCATACCTGAAGCCTGTGTTTGTCGATATCCATAAGCCTTCTTTTTTAATTTCTTGATTTTGATCGGTTTCATTTTGTATTCTTCAGATTAATCCGGAGTATCAGATAATCTGAGTTTATTTTGTCTCTTTCTGCTCTAACTGTGGTATAGTTTTTTCCATTTAGTGAGAATTCCCATTCCTTCATCGTCTCCTCATCTTTATTAAATATTTATTTCTTCCTCATTCTTCATGTAGACCCTGCTCTGTAGGCTGTGTGTATTCCAGTATGTCTTCTTAACTTCTTATGATTTGTCTTACTGTCCCTAGAGCACATTGCTATATGTTACATTAATTGCACTAACCAAGAGCTGAACTCCAGAAGAACTGGTGCAGGATACTGAACTTATCCATGAGAGAGGCTACTGCCCCCATTGTGCTCTGAGCTGTATCTCAGAATACTTCATGAAAAATAAGGAGGCAGCAGTGTAACACAGCACAGAACTCAATCTCTGTTCCCTTTCACACACTTTTCCACTCCACTAAGAATAGACAACATGGTTCTGAACGATCGCATTGGAAAGAACCACATTATCTGTACATGCGAGAGTCTGACTTTCATGAAGGGTCAGCAAAGTCGGTTGGAGCAGCTGGCTGAGTGCTGAATGCTATAGGGAACAGACAATACTTCTAAGAGTACAACACTGAGACCCAGCTAAGCTCCTTACTCCACACATCCTAACATAACCAGTTCACAAAACCATACTGGAGAGGGGTCAGGTACTGGAACAAAAATCCCTTTGCCAGACAAAAACAAACAAAGCAAAATTATCCCTAACTCAGCACCTCGTACTTCCCAAGCTGGGACTATACAATACAACCGAACACCAGTTTTGAGGTATGTTTTGTTAAAGTTATATTTGATATTAAAAAAAAAAAAAAAAAAAAAAAAACAACCCATGAGATGCCTCAACAAAGAGGTTTTCAGACAACACTCCACCACATCCAACCAGAATACCTTTCAGTGCAGCCCTGTATTGGTGCTGGAAGCAAAGAAACCCCATCAAGTGACAGTCCACTATATGGATGATTTCTTCTACACTGGCAGTGGGTCAAGTGGTGCTGTGGAGGGTATAGAGCACTTTAGGAGTCTTTGTCATCAACTGTGGTTTTCTTCTGTGGAGGATAAACTAGATGACCTAGTGCGGTCATTGGTATTTCTTGACTTGGAAATTGACATAGTTGCTGCATGTTGCAGGTTGCTCAGTGATAAGTTATCGTACTTGAAAGGGTCATTGATATGTTCTTGGCTACCAACAAAGTGTAGGTGAGGGATGTCATGGGGGATGTTATGGCTCTTTAAGTTTGCTTGTTGGGCAGTGTCCTTAGGTAGAACATTCTTTAGCTAACCTGATGAAGAGTTGGAGGGAGATACACCACTGAATAAGGGTGACTAAGTGGATCAAGGATGCCCTAAGATTGTGGTTTATGTATTTTGTGGACTACAGTGGTATTTCACTGTGACAGAAGGAGTGATTGTCATTGGATGTGCTGGATCCCTTTACAGGCACATCTGTCACTCATGGGATGGGTGCTTTTACAGGAAGACACTAGCTTTTGACCCCTTGGTTGGAGTAATGGTTGGAAGAATGGAAGAAGAGTGCAACAGTTTTGGGAATCATGCCAATGTTGATAGCAACAGCAGTGCAGCAGGAGAACTTCTGTAATAAAAGAGTAGTATTCCATTATGATAATCAAGCTCTGGTACAGGTATTGACCAAGGAATCTTCCAGGTCAGTGTTGAGATTGTTAGCAATGCATAATTACTGATTAACTTGTATTTTAGTGTCAAGTATGTCCCAGGAAAAAGGAATTTGTTAGCCTATAGCCTCTCTTGCCTGCAGATAACCAAGCTTAAGGATCTGACAATGGATGCCTGTGAGAAGCCTACCATCATCCCTACTGAGATTTGGTTGATTGAAGAACAGTGATGCTTCATTTATTTAAGAACAACCTATCTTGTCATCATGAAAATGACTTATGGTGCATTATTATGGTCCTTTTGTAAATTATGTGATAGCTTCCCTTTCCAAGAAAGGAGGTAGTCACCCTTGCTCATTACTTGGTATATTTTGTATAGATGCTTATTGAATAAGGCAGTTAGGACCATTCACATTTAAATTTCAGCCCTTGGTTGGTGAGGCAGTTTTCTTAACTTGTTGAATTATTCCAAATGTTTGATCATTAGCTGGACACTGAAAGAGTAGAAAAGGTAAAAGGAGCACTAAAGGATGACCAAAGACCCATTGGTAAGGAGCTGTTAGCTGCTATCATCCAGGGAGTACATTCAGTAGTTAATGATTGTCAGACTTATGCAGTTTGGGCCACACTGATGTCATGGTTCTATGTCGGAGTGCTCAGAATCAGTAGACTTGTCACTGTATTGCAGGGATATTTTGTGGGTAACCGTATGGTGATCATATGGATTGGATTGGAAAGTCCAAAGTAGATCAGTAGGGATCAGACCATCAGGTGATCCTGGACAGGGTATCAGCCACCCTGATTTGCCCAGTGCAGTGGGCTTCCACTTTATGTAGAGTAGTTTTGAGGACTTCCCTGGAGGTTTTGTTGTTTAAGCTTCCTACCTGTATGCCAGTTTATTCAAAGGCCACGGGTTCCATGTTGCATAAAGTCAGGTAGCACAAGGTTTGTCTCTTTGAGGTTATTTTACACATGTCTTTAGGAAAGAGACAGCTGTGGATGTGGTCAGAGAGGTCATCCTACAGAGGTCATGAAACACATAGGTAGGTGGTCTTCGTAGCTACTTTTATCATATATTAGGTTTTAATATTTCAAGCTGATAGCTGTTATTGCTATTTGGTTTCAAGTGTCAAGAGTATTGTGACATTGGGTTATTATTTCATATCTATAGCCATCAAGACAGTAATGGCATGGCTGAAACACTTGAACCAGATGTTAATTATTCATTGTGGGAAGTTATATGGAGGGGTTTTACAAGTCTGCATTGGGACCATTTGTAGTCAGCAGTTCAGTTTGTCTTTCAATAGACAGAACAAACTATTTTCTTTTGCTTCACTTATGGAGCAAAGATGTTTGTTTCATCATTAAATGTCACCTCTTATCCAGGATTTTATGGGACCTCTTGGCCGTTCAATGCTTTTCCCAGGAATTAGGCTAATTTGGCCATCAATAGTTTCCAGGTTGCACTAGGTCAGTAGTATGAGTCCAGCAGCCATGGAGGCCAAAAGGGTATTCACCAAACACAACACAGGCTCGCAAGGGCTACTCTGCAATTGGGATTTTCAGTCATTGACCATCTGGATTTCATGCACAGCCATGCACCATGGTTTGCAAGGGATGGGTTTCATTTAAGTGACATTGGTTTTGATTTATTCACTGTGCATCTGCAGCTCTTTCAAGATGTATGTTTCATCCCTGGTTCAATAACTTCAAGAAATTTGCAGACATATCAGCTTTGTTAAAAAAAAAAAAAAAAAAAAAAACAAGAAAAGAAGAAATGGTTAGGAAACAGTGTTAATGAGGTTGGAGATTCATGCATGAGCATGGAGCTGTCATTCAGAATTTTTGCATTACAAACAGTAGTGGTAAGGGCTTTGGAGTTGTATAACAGAACTGGATACAGTGTATGGCTTGATGGCTATTTCAGGAGTAAAACAGCTGGGGAGGGGGGGTCTTGGTGCATCATTCTTTCTCTTTTATTTATTTATTTATTTATTTGGTTATTTATTTATTTATTTATTTATTTATTTATTTATTTATTTATTTATTTATGTATATTTGATTACTGTGAAAGTCCAACTGGGTAGGGGCCCATTTTCAGCAGAGGCCCAGAGAGAAAAGCACCAAAGTCTTTCAAAACATTTTAAGAGCAATAATTTTACAGTCTTTAAAAATTGCATATGCATGTTGCTTATCATTTGTACATGAATACAAACAAGTTTTCATGCCCAGCAACAATGTTGGCGGACAAAAAAATGTTTTGAGCAGCACAAGCATACACAATAAAAAAACAATCATGTCTATGGGCAAACCTGTTAAGCGTTTTCATGCAAATGGCACAAAGAGCTACATAAGGCAAATAATGCAAGTTATAAATAGGCAGGGAAAGTGTACTGGTGCACTGTGCACATAAATCATGCATATGAATACAGAAATAAGTAAGAGGGGATAGAAAATGGCAAGGGCATCTGCAATAAATGGGCTACTAGACAGGAAAAGTGTACTGAGAACAATGTACACAGAAATCAAAGAGATGTATAAAGAGGGGAGGGTAAATGTTCAAATTCTAGTAAGACAATTGACGTGAATGTGCTATGCCTCAAAGACAATTTTGTAATAAAATTTTGCAATATATATATGTCATACTAATTAATGGCCATCACACATCCTGAGCAAATATAGGTAAATAAAGCAGACATGATATTATAGGATGTGACAGTTGCACAAATTAACATTGTAAGAGAGGGGAATGACATGACATATGATTGTCATTGATATGCTCAGTTGAGATGACAGTTCGCAACTACAGCATATATATTGTGGGATATTTGCACGGAGTGCATTCTGTCAATATAACATGTTGTAAAATAGTGATGGCTCAGAAACTACAATCTCCTTCTGCATGGACTCACACCCATACCATCATTGTTAAAATAGACCCATGTATTAACTATGCATGTCACAGAAATAGGTCTAGCACAGGTATGAGGAGGATCAATCTTGAAGGGCATGCACTTCAATATTCTAATGTTATGCATCCCATGTAGGTGTATGTGGTGTTACAAATGTGGGACAAGAGTGTGACATGCATAATACCCTTACATAAAGCACATCTGCCTGAGACAGTTATTGGAAGACAGATAACAACAGATGCAAACACCACACTATGATGCAACGTGTTCCCCAGAGCTATGTATTGCCAGCATCTGTCACAGGAGATAGCAATAGGTATAGGACAAACAAATGAAATGAATGTGTGAATTAAGAAAAGATCCCTGATAATGTATGTCATATCAGCATGTCGGACTGATAGCAATTGAATTAGTATGCTCATGTTCCAACAATTGTGATTAGTCTTTTTTAATTTCTTCAAATATTTTGGGTTTCTAATACCATGACGTAACTGGACCCCATTCCTATGTCAAAGTATGATAAAAGTTCATGAAATTAGTATTTTTTCAATCTTTGATGTCAGCCAGAAGTGCTCTATACACCACCCACAATGTGCCCAGTAATGACTCCTTCTGCAATTCGTACAGAGTTACATGTATTGGTAACATATCTAAATACGCCTGTAGATTCTTTTTTATAAGACACATTGCTCCTGCTATATTGGAACTGTCTGAGTGGCTTTCTTCCATATTGATGTCATTTCTGCATGCAAATCCTGATATTTTATGACTTTGTGCCTCTCTGTATGCAAGACACTGTAGTCACTGGGTGTGGTGATTTCAATAATCAATGCTACTTTTGTCTTCTTTTCATGGACCACTATATCCGGTTTTCTAGCATCTGTCTTTTGAACTGTTGGTAATGGGTGATCCTATGTGATGTAGACCATCATTTTCCATGATTCTTTGTGGCTCATGTTTCCAGTGTTTTTCAGCCACTTCAATACCATAATGTTTGCACAATCCCCAGTGCAACAATCTTGCCACATTATTATGCCTTTCAGTATACAGTCCTTCTGCCATTAGTATGTCACTACCAGCACTGAGGTGTGTGATTGTTTCCAATTCTGTTTTACAAAACCTACATTTGTCTGTTTCTGCCACTTGCTCAATGGACATTGTAAACCAACATGTATGTAGCCCACTATCTTGGGCCGCCAATATTAACCTTTCATCTCTTGGTTTAAATTCACTTCTCCTTAAAAATTCCTGTATTCAGTCCAGATCAATGTGAGGTTCTTCCAGAAGTCTTCTATACTTGCAACTATATTTATGCATGTTCCACATTTCTTGCCTTCTCATCTGATCCTTCAACTTATATTCTTTATTTTGTTTTTTGGCACATTCAGTTCCTTCCTGTTTTTTATCTACTTCTGGTTTTATTTCCATTCCTGCTTGACACCGATATGTTTCTGCTAGACTTAGCAGGGAAGTCATCCTAGATTTATTCTCCTCATGTTTCAAAACTTTCACTGTGTTTGGGTCTTTGTGGTTAGCAGATATGTGTGCAGTCCCATGACTGCAGATCTATACATGTAATCAATTTCAAGGAGACCCATCCCTCCTTCAGAATGGGGAATATATAATCTTGGTATGCACTGATTTTTATAAACAATTTGGTGAGCATGAAGTATCCTTCTTGCTTTCCTGTCTAATCTATCCAACACATTTTGGGGCCAATCAAACACTCCAAAACTGTAAGTTAGGATAGAAAGGGCAAATTGATTTACAGCTTGAATTTTGTTCCTAGATGTCAATGCTGTTTTTTTAGGATTAATTTAAGTCTTCTCAGTCCTATGTCAATCTTCTGCTGTCAAGGAAAGTTTCTCTGTATGTCTGTACACATGCCACCCGAAGAACTGGACACCACAGGACTCAATGCATGTGCCAAAGTAATTGGGGGGAGAGTGTCTTTCATACAGCATGGTTAAAGACACAAATATTTACAGTCACTCAATGCTAGTTTGAAACTCTTGCCTGCATTGAGGAAATCAAAACCATAGAGGGATCAATAAATAAGCTTGTGAAGATTGGGTGAAGATAGACGAAGGCTGCCAACCTAGCCAGATAGAATTTTGGAGATAATTCTGTCATCTGTAAATATTAATGTAAACCATAGGCTTGTTGTCTTAAATAGTAAATGTGGAACTGGAAAAAAAATGTAACAACAGTGCACTCTACTGACCAAGTAAAGCATGTTGTGACCCTTTGATGTTAGGACTCGGAGCCAGTGAGTCGAGAGTGGGGCATCCTGCCTATTGTTTTAAGGCCAGAGTTAATGGCCAGAATTTGCATGCATAAATGTCCTTTATTGGTCTGGTTTCTGCCCAGAGGTGAAGAATGTAAATGTAGTTTCCGTTAGCCTGGGAACCCAGGGAAGTGTGGAGAATGATGTAATTTAACCCAGGGAAGTGTGAAGCATTATGTAATGTGAACCAGAATGTGATTTTAAAAACAGAGAGAATCAGAGAGCATTAAGCATTTTTGTCTTGACCATCCAACTCATCAGCACTGTCTTGCTCTATATGTAAGTTTATCTTAGACTTGTGTTCTCTTTTTGAAATAGCTAGAAACTAGAAATATTAGACTAAGTGTTTTTCTGGGATGTCAGAACTGTACTACTGAATTATTTTAAGTATTTCTCTGTGATCTCTGAACTATTGACTAGCACTGTGTAGTAAATGTATTGTCTTGTGTTTTGACTATTTGTTATTAAATATTTTAAACCCTTTCAACTGTGGCTGTTTTTGTAGAGATAATTTGAGCTCTTTAGAGTACTTGCATGCCTTTGGTAAAACTGTACAAAGCCACTTCAATAGCTTTAGCCCTGGGCTATACTACCAATTGAATAATAATATTGCACAGTAATAATTGGACATTCTTTTAAGGGCCTTTGAGAAGCTGATAAATATTAGTGGGTGGTAGCAGCTGGTACTACCGTATAGTCTGGGAAAAAGAGGCACAGCTGGAGAATCTGTGCCAGCCTTCCCCAGGAGTATCTGTGTGGTTGTATAAACTCTTCTCAAAGTGTGTGTGTGTGTGTGTGTGTGTGTGTGTGTGTGTGTGTGTGTGTGTGTGTGTGTGTGTGTGTGTGTGTGTGTGTGTGTGTGTGTGTGTGTGTGTGTGTGTGTGTGTGTGTGTGTGTGTGTGTGTGTGTGTGTGTGTGTGTGTGTGTGTGTGTGTGTGTGTGTGTGTGTGTGTGTGTGTGTGTGTGTGTGTGTGTGTGTGTGTGTGTGCGTGTGTGTGTGTGTCAGCTATTTGGGCAGGGACATGAAGCACTGGTTGGACAGAGAGGGTGCTGGAGGTTTTAGCTTGCCCAATAGGCTGAGATCTAGACCCTATAGCTGTGCCAGTAGGGAGTCTTATTGGGGGCCTGGAGAGCTAGGGAGCGACCAGCCCTGGACTGGCTGTGATCTCTGTGTGCTCTTAAGGGAAATTGCACTTTACTGTGTGTATTTGTTATCCTTTCCTCCTATATGAGACACCCCTCACTGGTGTTAATGGTGAGGATTGAGGCTCCTTGATTGCTGGGCCAGGGGCATGGGCATCACAAAGCTATGGTATAAGAGCATTACCAGTTGTGGTATATCTGGTTATGTGAAAGCATAACATCAATTGTATGAATCAAGGAATATGTGTCCATGTAATTACTCAGAAAGAACCTTGCTGTATGTCAGAGAGCATTGCCTGAAACTCCTGTAGCCCCCTGCTTTTGTCACTGTGATGTTAGAATAATTATGTCTAGTTTAGATATAATTCCATATTGGAACACATGCCTTACTTAGGCAACAACATACATTATCGTTTCTTCAGTCCTGAGGAGATGCTTCACTACAACTGTGATGGAATGGCAATCTGTTCAAATGACAGCATCAGTTTTAAATGCAGTATTTCCAAAGGAACTGTAGAATGAACACTTGTAACAGGAAACAACATCTACACAGGAGTGCAGCATATGTGGGTGAGAACACTATTAAAAACATGTACAGTGACTGTAAGCAGTGATGTCCAGGATTTGAGCTATATGGCTAACAGCACAGACTTATGAAGGTTTGTTGAAATACAGGTGTAACTACAGATTCACTTGATGACTGTGACACTACACATTTCAATGTATGACATCACCATTGTGTATTACCTTCATGTTTCCACTAAAATATGGTTGCACAGCACAAGCACACTGTATAGATATACATCATATATGCAGGTGTAGCATATTCTATACAATAAGAGGGAGAAACACAACAATCACAAATGACTGTCATTTCTGTATTTGAACTCCCTACCAATTGACTTACCAAATCTACACAAAAGTGTATTACACACACATACTACAGAAGTCTGATTGCTTGTTAGCCACACAACATCTATGAAGAATGAGACCACACTTTATAGAGGATGACATCAGTGTGGCGCTGCAGAGAAAATTATGCTGAGAGAAGGGTTTGACACTGATATGGACTCACCCTGCAGTGTAAAATTAACTCCAGATTATTGCTTTATTAAAGCCAGCAGTACTTAAGGTCATGTTTATACAACTCCATCTACACACAGGCACACAAAAGTTAATTGTTTTGATATTAAAACACCCTACCTCTCTAGCTATGCAGTCTAGAGAACATGGTCTTTAATGCAAACACCAAAGTAGAAGTCTGACGTTTGTATTGTGACAGTGCATGTACATGGGATCAGCTACTTAGCCTGTCTCAGAGAAGATATTGTGATGTTGAAGGTTTTGTTCAAATCCATATTTGTTGATATGAAGGAGTAAGTGCAATGTTAGGCCTAATAATACATACATACTGCTGGCCTATGTCAGCTGTGTTGTCATTAATGTATACCGCAGCACTGAAAGTGACGTACCTATTTGTCTTGCATATATGAAGTATGAATCATTCATGGATCATCAGGTAATGATGATGGTATTTAAACCTTAATGAATGGTATTGATATTAGCAATGGTATGTGGTCATGCGTCATGCATGGGCAATGTGGACTGTCAAGACTAAGCAATACTTAATATTCCAATTTAGGAGGGATAAAAAAAACTATGTTTTATGTGCTTCAAGGCTGTATGTGGTTGCATGTCATTTGTAAGTGTCAAAGCTCAGTGCAGATCCAACTGTCTGGAATGAAGTGGTCAGTTAAACATACAGTTCATAGCATTTCACATAAGAATGTTAAACAATTTCCATGTAATGAAGTAATATAATCCAGTAGCAATACTCTTAAAGTGCAATGCTGAGAAATGTATTTGCGTGGATGCTGGCAAAGTGTTAGCGAATGCGTGATGATACTTTGATGTGTTGAAATGGGACTGACGTACCAATGTTTAGTAGTATTCAGTGATGCTCTGCATGTCATTATTATATCTTTTCATGTTAGCTCCAAAGCTCACTTCAAATATGAGATGCTCTGCTTGCCTTCCCCATTTGAACAACATTAGGCTGTAAACAAATACTGTTGTCTGCTGAAAGAAAAAGTAAAAATTGGTTTGCCTTCTGTAGTGCAAATATGCTTAGCTGTAATGTGAGGCCATCAGTACTCTGGATAATACTTAGTAGAGAAAATCCACCTATCAATCTAGTTTTCTTTGTAGTTACTAATTCTATCAATGTTTCTAGGATTATGAACCATCACAGGATTCCCCAAATCGACTTTTTTTCGGACCTTATCATATGCTTTCTCCAAATCTAGGAATTCCTAGCTGAACTCTTCTCCACTATCTGTCCCACTATGGACATTGGGTCAGTTTTACTGCATCTTAATCTGAATCTGAACTGCAAATATCTTATCTTAAAATCTACTTCACTGCATACTATGCTATTAATCCCTATTTCCAATACTTTCATACAGTATGACAAAAGTTTGATACCAGTGTACTGTGTATAGTTGTGAATGTCCCCATTGTTCTTGTACACTGGCATTAAAATGGTTACTCTCCAGTCATTTGGTTTATTCATTTCTCTCCATACCATGATGAGTATTCTCAGAATTTATTTCTCACCAAAATACCCACCATACCTAACATCTTGATAATATCTGCTGTGACTTTATCTACACCTGCTTCATTCCCAGACTTCATTTTCCTTAGTGCTTGCTGTTCTTCCTTCTTCCAGGGAGGGTTCTTCTTCAGCTTTCATTGTAGGCTCTGCATGGGAGAGTGCAGCTGTAAAATATTCATACCAACTTACAAAAACAGCAACATTCTAAAGTTCCTTATGAGATGAGAGACTCTGTGGCTTATGGGAAGGAATAATGGGAGGGGAGTACAACTGATTAACCAGGAGAGGAAGAGCAATGGTGGAATGTTTAGTTAAGAAATGAGTGTGCGATTTTTCTTGAAAATCATTTGAGTCTGAGGTTGTCTGAGGGCAGATGGCATGTTCTTTGACTCCACCTATTTCCTCTTTTCTTGCAGTACTAGAGCCATGAGTATTTCGTCAAACTCCTTTGAGTTTACTCCAGTCTGCTTTTAGGTTCTCGGCTTAGCCTATGTTGACCATAGAGATTTCTCTATCCACATCTTACAGTGGTTTAAGCTGGGGGCCTACAGTTTCACTGGAGATAACTTTACCAACACAGATTCTACTGCATTGCCTTTTCCATAGTAGAAAGAAGTCTGCCTGAGTTGCATGTTGACCACTTTTTTATATAATCTCATTACAATCTGCCTTGATGAACCATGTGTTGGCCATCATCAAGCCATATGATTATGTAAGTTATGTAATATGTGACATTGCTATATCTATAATGAACTGTTCGTATGCTGGAGATAATACATATGATTAGAAAACACTTAATTTTTTTTCTTGAAAGCTAATATTATTTAATTTAATTTTATTCCAAAAGAATCATAAATGCCCCTATATATTCTCAATGTCAAATGACAACCTTCACATTACTCAAGATCTTTACTGTTATTCAATAAAACAAATAAAGGCTTTTTATACCCCTAGTTATTTCAATCATTTTTCTACTTTGTTCTTTAAATAGTCTCTCTATGAGCACACTTTTCACTCAGGATATATGATTCTAATCTTTAATTAAGTTACAAAGTTTTTTATGAGTCTTAGAATGTAATTTCATTTAATCCCCATGTGCTTTAACTATAATGTAATTTCATTTCATCCCCAGCTACTTTAACTATAGACTAGAAAAGAAATCTGGGCTCAGTCTAAAAGTCATATTACTTCTATGTGTAGTAATTTACACTTCTAGTTTTTTTTTCTACTTCCAGAACTTCATTGCAATAGTTATGTTTTATAAATGGTGTATAATGAAATATTGCCTCATATTTAAAAAAAATAGTACAAAAATCATAAGCTAAATGCAAAAAAATGTGCTTCATGGCAGGACCATTCCATAGCTGAACTATACTTCTACAAAAAGGGTGCCCATCTTTCATTGCACTGCAAAAGCTAACTGCCTGTTGTAGTAATTGTATGATCAGTGCAGAAACGTTCACATAACATAACTGCTGCCCTCCTTCCTAGTCATAGCTGTCACTCATTGGTAAAGAAAAGCATTCATTTTACACATTGTAGCATGCGCCTTTTGCAACTAACACTGCAAACTGAAATTATACTAATCCCACCCAAATATTTCTGTAAATATTAATCCAGCTATGTTAAAATCCCTCTCACCAGTCCATTGCTCATTTCTATGTGCAGAAAATGATTACAATGTCAATAAAATTCAAACTACATCAAAAATCACTTTCCAATGTGCTTTTGCTTTCACATGCATGGGGAAATGCAAAGATGTCAAGAAACCTTAAAACTAGATGGCAGGGACCAGGGCATGATGCACCTGTGTTCCTCATTTCTGTCTCTACCCATCACACCTTGTGTTTTTTTTTTGCTGCCTTTTCATTCGGATAGTCAGCTCAAGCTTCAGTTAATTTACTTAAGGAGAAAATATTGCTAAAGTAAGGTTCTACATCTGATTCTGTGCAGTCTGATAGAAATTTTACATAAAACATTCAGACCAACCATTCAGACAAATAGCTTACGGATGCACCCAAGCATCTTGCATACAATTTTCTATGTCATGTCCACGATTCACAGGGAAAGAGCATACACTGACCATCCTGTCTTCTTGAATGTTGCACAACAACACTTAGTATACCACAACATACTAGTCACCCTGTACTGAGGAAGCAGACTGTGCTGTGTATCAAGGCAGTACTGCATAGCATAACAGGAAGCACTGCATATCACATACATAGCACAACAGTGACAGGCAGCACTGCTTAGCCCAATGATTACAGGCAGCACTACATAGCAGAATGGCTACAGATATCCCTGCATAGCACAACAGTGACAGACAGCACTACATAGCACAGCAGTGATTGGCAGCACTGCATAGCACAATGGTGACAAGCTGCACTGCATAGTACAATGGCAACAGGCAGCAGTATATAGCACAATAGTAACAGGCAGCACTGCATAGCACAACAGTGATAGGTAGCACTGCATAGCACAAAGGTGACAGGCAGTACTATATAGTTCAGTGGTGACAGGCAGCATTACATAGCACAATGGCAAAAGGCAGCACTGCACAGCACAATAGTGACAGACAGAACTATAAAGCACAATAGGGACAGGCAGCACTGCATAGCACAATGGTAACAGACAGCACTGCATAATACAATGGCAACAGGCACCGGTACATAGCATAACAGCGACAGGCAGTACTACATAGCACAACAGTGACAGGCGACATTGTATAGTACAGCAATGACAGGCAGTACTGCATAGCACATTGGTGATAGGCAGCACTATGTCACATAAAGGCAATAGGCAGCACTGCATAGCAGAATGGTGACAGGCAGAAGTGCATAGAATAACAGTAACAGGCAGCATTACACAGCACAATGATGACAGGCAGGATTACATAGCACAATGGTGACAGGCAGCACTGTCTAGCACAATGGAGACAGGCAGCACTACATAGCACAACACTGACAGGCAGAATTACATAGCACAATGGCAACAGGCAGCAGTACATAGCAAAACAGTGACAGGTAACACTACATAGTACAACTTTACAGGCTGGATTACATTGCACAATGGTCACAGGCAGCACTACAGAGTGCAATAGTGACAGGCTCCATTACATTTCACAACTGTGACAGGCAGCACATTTGAAGCTTCATATAGTTCTATAATAAACATATTTGGAAACATGAACTGCAAAGCATTATAGAGAATGATGAAATTTATAGCACATGGGATTACCCATTACCAACAATTCAAAAAATAAAATAGATGTAAAAAAGAAACAGACATAGAAGTCTACGAATAAAAGACAAAAATAGAGTTGATCATTGAAATTGCTACACCTAGTGATTACAATATTTTATGTACACTGAGATTCAAAGCTACATAATACAAGGCTTTGTAGGCAAAAACAAGAGCAATGTGGGAAAAAGATACCCAGGCAGTACCAAAAGTAGTAGGAATAAGAGGTCTAATAAAAAACAATACAGTCTCACTTAGATATCTACCAGTACATGTAACCCCATTTGAATTACTGAATGATGCAATTCTGGACACATTAAGGGTGCTGAGAAGGGCACTCTTGGCTAACATCATTAACAGAGGCAATACTAATTTCATGAATTCTAATCATACCCTGACTTAGAAATGGGGTCCATTGCCATTATGGTATCATAAACCCAAAACACTTAAAGAAATTAAACCTGGAAAATCCATAGTAAAGTATATGTTTCATTGAGATGGCTGTTCACTGTGATGTGGTCTGCTGTCTTGTCTGGGTGTGATTAATACACAAATTTTATTCCCTCAACAAGATGGCAAACTATGAGTCACTAGCATTTTATGGTAATGAGGAGATCTGGTGCTGAGCAAGCCCCATTGGCAGGAGGGTGCCAGCATCATTGGAAGAGAACAGTACAAATTTAGTTGTGGTAGCAGGTTTGCCTGAATCACAGAGCACTCCTTTCACAGTGGATTTCATTGATATTACAGTTTTCTCTGAGTGCCATAGAATTCTTTTTCAATCTGTTTTTTTATTTTAACAGTGTCAATGTGTTTCTTACCTCTGGCAGCTGAACAGCATATTAGAAGAGGAGAGGGGAATTAGCACTGGACAGTATGTGACTGGATTCCCATGAGTTGCCCCATTAGTACCATCTGGTAGTCCAGTGCTTTTCACTTTATGCGTGCAGCATATTTGAGAGGCTTGTATGTACGTCTTTCATTATTCTGCTGCATTTATATATTCCAACGTGGTTTGGTATGCCAGTCTATAGCTCAGTTTAGCAATAGCCTGCTCCATGGCACATACCATTTTTATGAACAGTGCCTGCAGTCTGAGTGTATTAATTGCTGATGCATTACCATGGCAACTCATAATTCTTTAGTGCAAAAAAAAAGTTCTATTACTATTCTAAACTGCACGTCTTAATAATATGAAATGTCAGTTAAAAAGTATTTCAAGAATTGTTTATCTTTCTTTACAACAGTCCCATCAACTTCATTGTGAGCCCTGGTCACCTTATGGAAACTCACTAACAACCAAATTTTGGAACATTCCTGTTTTCTAAATTTAAAGATCAGTATGTCCCAATGTATGTAAGATTAGCTAACGATTATCCTAAATATAATTCAGTATTCAATATCAACACTATTGTTAAACTAAGCATAGAAATGTAACATTAAATAGTATTTAATTTAAAATCAAATAATAGTAAGAAAAACTATTTCTGTTTAAAGTAAACACAATACAGTTTCCAATACCCACTCTACTTGCTTTGCTTTGTTTATGTATGACACTTGTACAAATTAATTGTTGACTTTGAGTGCCATATTGTACTAATGCACAGGTAGTCTTACTTCATCATGCTCCCGTAATTCATGTTGGTATTCGTTTCTCACAATAACTCTCTACTGCATTTCTCAAAGTTTGACTCTTTTTCCTCTAGTCTTCTGGTTCCTGATGAAAACTAGCAATATTCTGCAATTTTATAAGAATTTTCTTAATAAATGTTGTGCCTTATATTATTATGGCCTTCCTTTTTCTACCAGTAAGACAACTAATTTTTCTAGATTATAGGTTCATAGATTAATACTAGGCTAATGGCCCATGTGGGTCATTTTGAGCCTAGTCAATTACTCCATGTGAGAATCAAACCCTGCACTTTGTGTGTGCAAGGTAAATATCTTAACCATTATGCCAACCTTCCACCCCCACCTTATGTTTTATTCTTTTCTCTGTTGAGTTCATAATATTTATGTCTGGTACCTGTGTCATATGGCTCATCATATTTTAAGGAAAAAATCATTGGTGAAGCCCATTTGTTCTATTAAAATCATTTTTTTCAGCTGCATATCTTATTTTGATTTCTTCCATTCTAGTTGAAATCATAGAAGCAAAAGGATAATGAAAGCCAATTTCTTCTGTGTGCCTACTCTATTTGATTCAAAATCTATTTTGTTCATTTGCTTTTATAATTTACAGTGGTACTTGATTGTTTTAATATTTATTCATGTCATTCTCCAGAGAAATATAATGAGTTGTTCTGAAATTGTAGAATAAAACTGCCTCCTTTCCAGATATGAAAACAAAACAATGTTCAGTGCCTCACCAAAGTCCAGTCAAATAAACCAAAATGGGGATACACGCAATGCGTTATATAGACATTTGGCAGCTCATCCTACACATAGCTTCAAGTTTAAAGTGATAGTGAATGTGAAGTTGAATAAAAGAGGGGGAGACATTAAACAGTTAACAGAGCTAGCTGAGTCTAAATGGATAATTGAGCTTATGGCACACAGGAGTCCTGGGCTTAATGAAGTTATTCCTATGAGACCCACCCTTAAGAATAGGCGGGTTTTTTACTGATTTTTACTGATTTTTATAGGTTGTGCTTGTTTAAAATGTTGGTTTTTGGGAGATGCTTTATCTGATGAAGGGCAGAGGCCCGAAAGCGCTCATCATTTGTGTATCTAATTTCAATAAACAGAAGGAGTTGGTCTTCGAGCAGTGTCCAGTCTCATTGGTTTTTGGATTTTCATTTTGGTTTATTTGACTGGACTTTGGTGAGGCACAGAACATTGTTTTGTTTTCATAGAGATTTTGTTGTGTTCTATTGTTCCTTACATGCTTTGGGGATAAGGAGCTTTATCAAAAGGCAATTTCATGTCTGCAATGCCTTCAGCAACTTTGGTTGGTGTAACAGGAGTTGTAACTGGTCTTCTAAATCGAGAAAACCCTTTTCTAGGCTTGGGTTTTGAGATACAGAAGGACAAGCGTGTTGGCAACAATGTACCTGTAGCTACCGATAAGAATTTTGATTCTCTTTTAAGAGATTTCAATTATAAATTGAGCAGGCTACAGCGTCTGCAGTGGCAGACCTTTCACTTGGAAGCTTGCTTAGCTTACGGGATAGTGCCTCGGGGCATAAGGATCTTGTGTATGCCCACACAAGGCGACCGCTATCCCGAGTTACTGGCTAGATGGCAACTATTGAATATTAATACCAGCTACCGGTACATGGAGCTGATTAATGACTTTTTTGCCCCAGAGATCGCTACACTCAAGCAGGAAGTGGAACTATTGCAATGCAAATTTGCGTCTGAGTTCACAGACGCTAGGAGTCAACAACGCCTGGAACAACTGCATGGTTCCTTATTGGAAGAGGAGGAGAAGATTCGTATCCAGAAATTGGGCAAGTTGAAAAGGGACCATCATGATTTCCAGCTAGGGAATATTTTTGTATGGTCCAAATCAAGACATCCGATATCGTCGCAGGAAGACAGGAGGGGACCTTGTTTAAACAACAGTGGTACTTCTCAACGAAGCGGACGCTCGATGACATCATCTTTAACAGCCAGAGGCGATACAGGTCCCATTACGGCAGATACAGTGCATGGAAGTACTCGCGCCTCTACAGCATGCACGGTTGGGGTTCCAGCTGCCTCCACTAATTCTATCACCGGTACAGGTCCCTCCACAATAGATGCAGCGCATGGAAGCACTTGCGCCTCTATAGTGTGCACGGATGGTGTTCTAGCTGCCTCTATCAGTTCCATCATTGCTCCCGTGGATTTGGGTTACACCGGCACCAGTACTGTGAACACTGGGGTGCAAGCACCGGGTCTTCTAACATCCACGGAGTCCCGAGATGCACACAAGGCCACTTCTTTGGGTGATGCCTCTAGTTACAGCAAGGAGGCGACAGCAACCACGGAGGAAGCTACTCAACAAGTTTCAACACGGGGAGACAGCATCCCCACTGTGAGCTCCCTTCATGGGGGCACTGAGGCACCATCCAGTGCCATTGTTTCAACGGATACTGGTTTTGTGTCTGAGGTGTTGGTTTGTGATCCGAGTGACTATAGGACAGGTGCCAGACCGAAGGACACACATGGTCGTTTGAATTTTTTGGACAGACTGCCGGCTCCTGTCAAGAAGAAAGGTGCATGGAACCACTCCCGCAGCGAGGACAGGGTATACAACAAGAGGAGGAAGCTGCTGCACTGACTGTTAAGCAAGATACTGGGATTGTTTTTAACCTTTCATCTTACAGATTGTCTGAAGATGAGTATTTTGTTTTAAATAAAGGGCTGACTTTTGTGCCCAGTAGGGCTTGTGTATATAATGACATTATTATGGACCTCATGGTTTTTTGTCGTAGCTTAGTTTTGAAACAGATCTTTGGAGGTGATAACCCGGGTGTTACCATGCTAAGGCAGCCCAGTGGTTTTGTCCCCCCATTTTCACCTGCTATGAATTTATTTATTAATGCTTGTGAACAAGATCTGATGTGTTATTTTCAGGAGGGGACACATGGCAGGTTTTATAATCTGAGTCCCACACAGAGACAAGCTTTACATGACCTTGGGAATAATGCAGATATTACTATCAAAATGGCTGACAAGGGGGGTGCCGTAGTGGTATTGGATACCACCTGGTATGAAAGTAAATTGCTAGGTCTGTTACAGAATGCTAATACTTATACCCCAATTAATCCTTTAGGCGTAAAAGGGATTATAGAGAGAGTACATAGCAATTTACGACAGTTTTTGGACAGTAAATTGATTAGTGAAGATTTGTTTAAATTTCTTATGATAGAGAAGCCAGTGACACCTATATTCAAAGCTCTACCAAAAATACATAAATCAGAAACTGACCCACCTCTCAGACCTATTGTGTCTGGTAGAGGTTGGGTGACGGAAAATATTTCGATTTGGTTGGAGTCGGAGTTAAGGCCGTACCTAGATAGGTTGGACAATGTGCTTTCAGACACAGGCCACTTTTTGAAAAGCTTAGGGGCCTATAAATTGGAACAGTCTGATGGTGAGTTACTTATGGTAACTATGGACATCCAGAATCTGTTCACTGTTATAGGTAATGAATATGGGATACGAGCCATTTCTGAGCTTTTGCAGAAGTTAGGCATCACTTTGTTTAAGATCGATACCGTAAGAGGTTTGCTAGGTTTGGTACTAAATAATAATGTCTTTATAGGTGTGAACCAAGCATATAGGCAGGCACAGGGGATAGCCATGGGCACCCCCTGTGCCAACACCTATGCCAACCTTGTCCTGTCCTTTTGGGAGAGGAGTATGGTGTTGAATAACATGTCATGGAAAGGTCATATCAAGATGTATAAGCGTTTTGTGGACGATATTTTTATTCTTTGGAATGGGGACGACAACTCTTTAGCTGATTTCGTCTCCTACCTATATACCACCACTTCTTTTTTGAGGTTCACGGTTAACAGCTCACGCACACAGATTGACTTTTTGGATGTCAGGGTACAGTTGACAGAGAATGTTTTTTCATCCAGTTTATATAGAAAAGGCTGCTGGAAGAACACCTTGCTTTCTTTCGACAGCATGCACCCTCGACACATATTTCCCAATATAGTGCAGGGACAGGTTGCCAGGATTTCTAGAATTAGTGATGACGATGCATGCTTCGAGCAAGAGTTGGGGACCCTGATTGACTGTTTTCATACTAGGGGCTATGATAGGAAATTGGTAAATAACAGGATGGAGTTTGGTAGGAATTGTAGGAAGGACAGATATAAACCATGGCTGAGAACCGTTGACACAGGCACAGGCTCACAACATGATAGGGACGGTGGACATGGATCCAGGTTGACACTAACTTATGGGAGCAATATAGGTGATGTTTGTGCACTGACCAGAGGGAATTGGAATATTTTGACTAGTGATGTAAGTTTGAAGGGTATGCTAGGTGACAAACTGGTTTTTAGATATAAAAGAAATAAAAACTTGAAAGATTTACTTTGTAGGGATAAGACTAAGACCAGTATGGATAATCTGGCTATCACTAAACAGGGCACTTTTCCATGTGGGCTATGCAAGGCGTGTGCTTATGTAGATAGTAGGGTGTATTTGTGCATCCAGTTACTGGCAGACTGTTTGATCTGAAAGGAGAGCAACATGCAGAACCACTGATGTGGTCTACTTGGCAGAGTGTCAATCCTGCACAAGTTTTTATGTGGGCAAGACCAATTGTATGTTTAAAGTTAGGGTCTTGCAGCACCTCTCTGCAATTAGAAATGGGGATACACGCAATGCGTTATATAGACATTTGGCAGCTCATCCTACACATAGCTTCAAGTTTAAAGTGATAGTGAATGTGAAGTTGAATAAAAGAGGGGGAGACATTAAACAGTTAACAGAGCTAGCTGAGTCTAAATGGATAATTGAGCTTATGGCACACAGGAGTCCTGGGCTTAATGAAGTCATTCCTATGAGACCCACCCTTAAGAATAGGCGGGTTTTTTACTAATTTTTACTGATTTTTATTGGTTGTGCTTGTTTTAAAATGTTGGTTTTTGGGAGATGCTTTATCTGATGAAGGGCAGAGGCCTGAAAGCGCTCATCATTTGTGTATCTAATTTCAATAAACAGAAGGAGTTGGTCTTCGAGCAGTGTCCAGTCTCATTGGTTTTTGGATTTCCTTTCCAGATATCCTTTAAGGCTGCAGAATATAAGAACATTGCTGGAATTCCTTTTCTGTAAAATTCTGGTTGGTCCATTATCATTAGTCCAACACTAGAAAGCATGCAACCTTGTGAGCAACAAAATGTGGCTTGTTAACCAAGTTTTTGCAGGGGGTGGTAGCACTCTCCTACACTCTCTTGTGGAGACTGTGTCCCACACCACCACATTCTGAACATATTAACTTTTAGTTTGCTGCTAAGGTATAATTTTAGTTAAGGAAATCAGTACTGTTTTTTTCTTTGTTGTTTGCCAATAATGCTTGTTTGCACCTGCAATGTACCCAGAATGCCTTCCTTTTTGTAGTTAATATGGGGTTTTCTGCACTCGTGGAACATTTAAGCACAGCAGTGTAGGTTTCCACAGGGTACTGCAGTTTCCTCTTTTCTATTGAATAGCTGTGCAAACTGTCCATGTATATCTGCATTGTGCTTAGCATGATAAAGACCAATTCACTTATCTGGTCACTGAATAAATATGTATGCAAACAATTAGATGAACAAACAAATACATAATATAAGTACACAGCACATTACACAAGTTGCATGGAGGCTTACACATTCTTATTTACTTGTTTTTGTATCTTACAGGTGGTAATAGATTGCAAATCATAATTAATGAACAAATGAGACAGACTAAATTTGTGAGATTAAGACATGAGTTAATGCTGAAATTCAATTGTACCCACATCACAGGCATCTAATACCTACCTTATGGTTGCATGAAAAAACTGTTCCAAATGTGGTAACTTTTCTGCCATGCATAGCCAATTAATAAC
This sequence comes from Protopterus annectens, assembly GCF_019279795.1. Lineage (NCBI taxonomy): Eukaryota > Metazoa > Chordata > Ceratodontiformes > Protopteridae > Protopterus > Protopterus annectens. The sequence continues at coordinate 192,556,393 of NC_056732.1, forward strand.
ACTAGCATTATATTCTTGTCATTGTAAAACTCAAGCTTTTACCTGGATACCGAAGTGGGCAGGGTCATATATATGAATCCTTCCAAAACAATGTGCATGTTTGTTTTCTATGATGTAAAAGGAAAACAAATAATAATTATGATATTACATTTGCCAATATACTTATTAAATGCATGTCCATACTGTGGGGATTTCTTGATTTTGTTCAAGGCTTTTTACGTATAATATTATGATCTTACCTCATTGCATTCAAGAAAAATAGTGAAAATATTAGTATTACGGAGAACAATATAATACAATTGACTCAAAGTCTTCAAGCAGACTACAAAACATGTATATATATATATATATATATATATATATATATATATATATATATATATATATATATACATGTATGTGTAAGCTGGCTGGGATGCAAAAATCCCAGCTGCCATTACTCATAAGCTTACAAAAGAAAAGTATATTTTTCTTGCTTTTAGAAAATATTTCCATGGCCATAAACCTCTATTGCTGTATATAAGCAAAGGTTTAGCGCATATAAGATTTGCAATATTTTGCCCCAGATTTTTAATATATACTTTTTATGAACTTCACTGATGAATAATATTAATAAAATGCAGACATTATCATCTGAAGTGATTTTGCACAGGATGAAGAAAATTTTGCTGTGTGGAGTACCCTGTATATCAGATTACACTTTGATCATGAAAAATGACTCTGTCCTTGACCTGAAGAATAATACCTGTCACTTTCATGAACTGGTATGATAACATTATTATGATCATATAAAATTCACATACTCTGGCCTTGATATTAAAAAATGCCACCAAATGTATCAGGTTATAAGAGGCTGAACACAGCCAAGTTTTATATTTTTAATAATTGTGCTTTAGATTTTTAAAATAGCATTTCTGCAATCATTCCACATAAACATTGGTTGAGCAAATATTTTAATCTTTAAACAAAGGTGATATCATTCAACAAGAGGAAAACCTTCATTGGAACTGCAAAAAATATTTTGTTTTTAGACACTTGCGAGAAGTTTTCATTTAAACACTTAGTCAAAGTAAATGCTATGGCATAAATGTTATGTTAAAATACAGTGATCCTGTGAGGTTAAGATTCTGGTGCCATTCAATTGCAGCTTTAAAATGTATGCATTTGTTAACCTGATCAATGGATTCTGAAAGGAATATAGTCCTAGTCAGAGAAAGACAATTACTGTGTACAATACTCACTGTGGAGAAGTATAAAACAGAATATCAGGTAACATAACCAATTAAATAAGATCAGAAAAGGAACAATACATTGTTTAGATAAAACGGATCAATACAAGGTATATGAAGATAGCAGAAAATGAATGATAAGACACATAAAGTAATAAACTTATGAAAGAAAGCAACCTTTTTTAATAATATATATTTCTTATCAGACATAGTAAGAAAGTAAATTAATAAAACACCTAAGCAGATAATTAAGTTTTTCAGTAAAGAAGTGAGTAACAAGACTGATTCATCATCATAATACTGTTCAGTAGTAGAAGGTGAATAAAGTACTTTGAGAAGGAGGAGCTCTATGTATCATTAGTAGGTGTGTTTCAGTGGCTAGATTTGCATTAAGGAATAGTGTTAGCAATACAAATAATGAAGACTGATACATGTGCTAAATAGACTCTTGAAGTGACAATAAAAGGAAAGTGAAACAGGATACCAAGCAGTAAAGTGGCACCAGAGCTAAGATGGCTGTCTTGCAGCACTTGAGTGATCGGTTCTTTTCCACTCAGATACCTTTTTGACAGATTTCGCAAGTCCCCATTCTGTCCTTGCTGGACTTTTGAATGTGGTGCCTCATGCCCTACTGAGTCCCTTAGAGAAGTTCAAATGTTCACAACAGAAAATGTGGAAACACTGAGCCCATATCATTGAAAACCTGGAAGCTTGACAGTTATAAGCTATCAGTGTGTAGGATAGCAGCACAGTGGGGATTAGGGTTTTACCCCTTTTTCCAAGTTAATATACAATTAGCAGAGGGGTGTGAGGGACACAGACCACCCTAGTGAATCTTTTCTGATTCTGGTATTGCTTTTCAGCTTCTGTGTTTTTGGTGATGTGGATTCAGTGTTTCAATGTTCGCTGTTGTGAATTTTCGATCTTCGGTCAGAGATCCATCCTATCATATATGTGAATTCGCAATATTCCATATTGTCTGCAGATGCAATTGCAGTTCATGTGCCTTTATGTTGATGTGTATCTCTCTATATCTATGAACATATGCTTGGCAATACTCTGATGTATCCTCCAGGACTTTTTCCTTTCTCATTGCTTCAGGAGATAGACTTTAGCTTCTCATGATAAGAAATGTGATAAAGTTGCTATTAAACACAAATGAATGCACAAACGAATGAATGAATGATATTGGCAGAACCTGAAGAAGGGAAATCCCAAAATGTTTAGAATAATTTCAGAATGAATGATTACATCATCAATGTTTAGAAGACTGGAAACAAAGGTATTAGTTTAATAGGAGTAATGGAAGACTGGAGGTCCACAAAACACTTGTTATGTGCACTGGATACCAAAATTAGTTACCAAATGATTACCAAAGCAGTAGGTTCAGTGTCTCTGCAGTTACAGGGAAAGTGAAAATTCTGGAATATAGAGGAAATGCTTGAATAAGATCTGTCAGTAGAAATAAAAAAGATAGGATTATGTAGCATAGGTGCCCATAACTTTTGACTCCTTTGACAAAGTGGGGAGCTTGTAAGATAGAGAATTATGCCCAGTTTGTTGATTGTAAATGCTTTATTATGTGCTTAAGATATGGATGCCAAAACATTCACCTTGAGAGCAAAGACTGAGAGGTGAATCTTGACATCCATGTTGAAAACACATAATACAGGGTTATGATACACTGACTCAATCATAATTCTTTGTAGTGCATGGAGAATTACCTTCTCTATGTACTACAAATGAATTAAAAGTGAGATTTAAAAAAAATGTGATGGGTTGTCCTGGCTTTGAAAACTTGTAAAGCAGGGGGGAGTGGTTGATGTCTTACCTATTACCTGTATAAGGAAAGCAATTTAATGAAAATACTCTGTGTATTCCAGCAGACAGCAGGCAGAAATGGGAGTGGAATAAAAGCAGTTTCATGCTCTGCTGCTGGTGTTTACTGGTCAGCATTGTCTGATTTTAGTGCAGATATGATGTTAACAAAGCTGTAAAGCACCCAACTAGGCATTGTTAAGGTCCAGTCTCACTCTACAGCAGTGCTGAACCAGGATATAATTTAGCTATTTTTTAACATAATCAAGATGCTCCATGCACTACAGATAACTTTAGGGGAGTGTGTGTTATACTGCACCCTTCACTGGAGGCTGTTGATGAGTGCAGAGAAAAGCAAGGCATTGATGTTCTTGATGGACAGGCAGTTACCTTTTTAAAGATAGAGAACGTCATGCAAAAACACTCACATGCACATGGGCATGCGCACACACACACACACACACACACACACACACACACACACACACACACGCATATCACAGTGTTGCTCCCACTTGTGAGACAGAGTGATGAACTGGCAAATTCTGATTACTATAATTTGTAGAATAGAAGAAAAGGAAAAAAAAACAATTATAGAATAAAGGATGGCTTCATAAGATTCACAGGAATTTCAAAGCTATTTAATCAAATGGCAATTTGCACATTCCCAAGACCCACCCTCAGAGTTTACTTCCTTTCTAAAGGAGGCAGAAGCGATTTAGTTCTAGGGCAGACTTGAGAGTACCCATCTAATCATCCAGGTTTACTAGGGAGGAAGATATAGAATCACATTGCTTAGCCTGCAGACTTATTTCAGAGAACAGGGAGGAGCTGAATGATGAGTCTATCTCCATTTCATTAGGTTTGTCTGCTGATGACGGTTCGTGTGTCTGATTCTAGAATAGCTAAGCAGATCGCTTACTGAGATATAGGAGATCAAGGATGACCGGATCTCTAATGATGTGCAAACAAGCACAGATCATTCCTCAAGAGTCCATAGAACACAGAGTACAGGGACAGGGCTTTCAGTGTTTACTGACAAGTAATGTTCTTCTGCACTGTTCCCATTAACCAGCATCCTACCTACCACCCCACCCAGACCTTCAAGTGAAGAGCAAAAAAAGCACCTCACTGTTGTTACAGTTACATTCAACCCCTCACTTCCATCACTTCTACTGAAGAGCAAAGAAAACAAATCTCTACTAATGTGCCAATACATTGTAGTGATCGGCTTATAACATTCAGATTCACACACCGCCAGTTCTTCCACCGAAGAGCAAAAATAAAAAAACGAAGAAACACTTTACAATACTTTACTATAATAAACATTTTTTTGTTGTTGTTTTGTTTTGTTTTTTTTTTGTTTTTTTTTTTTTTTAAGAGGAAAAAAAAAACAATGGTCATTCCTTCCACTGGCATACTACAATGTGGCCAGATGCATGACATGTTTACCCTCCCCTTCCTACTCCAACATTCGGGTCACATTTCTGTGCCTTGCCCCCAACCTTCCTCCTCCACATTTTGCAGAAAAAAATGTAATTTCTTCTTTTAAACAGTAGCAAACTGCTTGCTACAAATGTAGAAAACAGTTGTTACAGTTTATACCCTGCCTGCACCAAGCAGTAATATGCTCAGGTTTTAGCTGGAAAAAAGAGAGAGATTTTCTTTTTTTTAATGTAGCAAATAGTTGCTACAGTTTTCACCTCACATGGAGAGCTACAGCACTCAAGTTTGCCTGCAAGTACAAAACTGGCTTTTGAAAGTTGGTATAACATAAAAGGGAGATCCAAAGTGGCTGGTAAACAGGCCCCAACACTTTGTGTCTGGGGCAGTTACCCCTCTCGCACCACACCAGCTACACTACTGGGTCTTAACACCAGAGATTTTATTTTTGTTAGGAATCTCTGGGGATTTTCTAGTTTGTTGAGATATCACATCAGATATGTATTGATTGGAGGGTTGTACTCTATAATTAAACAAATAATAGGTGAATAGCAGTTACTGATCTTGTCTGGCAGTCCTAGCATTGCACAGTATATTGCTGAAATCATTGCAAAACTAGTATTGCTATAGGTAATACTTGTGTGCACTTGGGTGTGTAGAGGTGTGGGGGGTAGCATTGTAACAGTAATAAGCCTGCCATAATTTATTTCACTTGCTGTCACAAAACATCATCAGCATTGTCATTTTGCTTATGTGCAGTGTGGTGGTAGTTGAAATGTTTTTAAGAATAACAAGATGGCCATAATTTATTTCACGTGCCATAAAAGACATGCCTTGAACTTCATATGTGGCTGTCTCTAGTGGTTTGACAGGAGTAGGGTATATATGAAATAATCTGCTCACTGGCATGGTGGTATAGTGAGTAGCATTGCCATTCTGTCATGCACTCTACAATGTATTGTTTTGCATACATTCTTGGCTGTGGCTTTTTATATACTATCTGCATGCCCTCACTATTTAATTTCTTTAAGGGTTTTCTAATACCATGAAGGGAATGGACCCATTCCTAAGTCAAAGTATAATTATGAAATCAGTATTGTTTCTATCTTTGATGTTAGCCAAAAGTGCTCTTCACAGTTCCCACAATGTGCCCAGAATTGACTCCTTCTGCAGTTCATATTGAATTAAATGTCTTGGTAGCATATCTAAATATGATTATAAATAGCATATCTAAGTATGATTATAAATAGCATATCTAAATATGATTGTGTAAATAGCATATCTAAATATGATTGTAAATTATTTTTTATGAGACCCATTGCTCCTACTACTATTGGAACTGTCTGGGTATCCTTCTTCCACATTACCCTTATTTCTGCATGAAAATCCTGGTATTTTATGACAATGAGTGTACAATTTCAATGATAAATGTTGATTTTGTCTTCTTTACATGGACTACTATATCTGGTTTTCTTGCATCTATTTTTTAAACTGCCAATATGAAGGACTTAATTTAATGGGCACTGAGTTTGTATAAATATGACCTGTTTGTATTGTTAAATTATTCCAGAAGGCAAACGGCCGAGGTGCCAGAATAAAGAAAAAAATGAGTGTGGTCTATACGGTGGAACTGTTTCTTGATTTTTTTGTTTTTCAATTTATGTTTGTTTTTATTTGAGTAATGGGTGATCCCATGTGATATAAACTTCAGCATTTTCTATAATGCTTTGTGGCACGTTTCCAGTGCTTCTCAACTACTTTAATGTTGTAAGATTTGCACAATTCCCATCAACAAGATGTGCAACTGTTTCAAATTGTGTTTTACAAAACCTGCATTTGTCTGTTTCTCTGACATGTTCAATGGACTTTGTAAACCAATGTGTATGTAGTCCACTATTCTGGGCCACCAATATTAACCTTTCCTCTTTTGGTTTAAATTCACCTCTACTTAACCATTTCTGTATCAGATCCTGAAAAACATGATGTTCTAGGAGTTTTCTGTACTTGCAACTATATTTATGCCTTTTTCACATTTCTTGCCTTTTCATCTGATCCTTCACCTTATATTCTTTCTTTTGTTTTTGGCACAATGAGTTGCTGCCTGGTTTTTCTCTACTTCTGGTTTAATTTCCTTTCCTGCTTGACACCGATATGCTTCTGCTAAACTAAGTAAGCAAGTAATCTTAGACTTGTTCTCTTCAAGTTTTAAAACTTTCATTATGTTTGAATTTGGTGAGGTCAGCAAATATGTATGCAGTCCTATGATTGCAGAAATATACATGCAATCAATTTGAAGGAGGCCCATACCTCATTGAGAACAGGGAATATATAATCCTGGCATACACTGATTCTCATTAATCATTTGATAAACATGAAGCATAAAACATTTTTTTGTTTTCCTTTCCAGCTGATCCAATACCTTTTGGAGCCAGTCTGTCACTCCAAAAATGTAAGTTATAATAGGAAGAGCAAATTGCTTTATAGCTTGAACTTTGCTCCTAGATATCAGGGCTGTGTTAAGTATTAATTTTAGTCTTCTAAAATATTCCTTACTAAGTTGTTCATGTTTTATTGTTGATCCTTCATCAATTCCCAAATATTTAAACATTCCCTCCTCCTCGGGTTCCTTTATATCACATTCCTGTCCCAGACAGATATCTTCTTTGTGCTGCTTCTTTCCTGCCTTAAAGGTCACTTTTGCACATTTATCAAAACCAAATCTTTTGGCTTTTCCCAGTTAAGGGTCGCCACATCGCCACAGCGGAACGCCGGTCCACTTATGATTGGCAGTAGGTTTTTACAGTGCCAAGGTGCCAGCCCGACACCCAACCTTCAAAGAAGGCACACCAATTCACGCGTGTACCTACCTGCATGTCTTTAAATGTCACTCGACCATGGGGAGGACATGCAGACTCCACACAAAAAGCACACCAGCCGAGAATCAAAACCAAATGACATTCCTATATCATCTGAGAAAGGTTTGTACACTTGCAGTTGCACTTTCTTTTCCTCATGTGATGAACTCTATGTTTTGAAATCATCCACAAAAAGAAAATGAGAAATCTTTATACTTTGTTGTTTTCTGGGAGCCAAGTAGTAACCATGATCTAATCTTTTATGTAGACAGCTTAATGAGTTAGGGGCAAGACAAAAGAGCAGCAGTGATAGTCACCCTGGAATATCCCCTATAAATTTTTATCCCTGGGATAATAATTTGATTTTTATCATGGCCTTCCTTTATGGCTATACATATGTGATCTGGTTTTCTGCAGCACCCCAAAGATTTGCCATAGGTGAAGAGGCTTTCCTCCATTTCCTCTGAAGTTGAGTGTGGAGTGCTTTTGTTTCTGCATGTGTGTGTGTGTGTGTGTGTGTGTGTGTGTGTGTGTGTGTGTGTGTGTGTGTGTGTGTGTGTGTGTGTGTGTGTGTGTGTGTGTGTGTGTGTGTGTCTGTCTGTGATTTTTATTTGTGGACATACATAATAATGACAGACACATACATAACTCTTCTGGCTAGCAGTATAAATAGTACAGTTAACAAGTAATTGTCTTTCAAAAGTAAGGCAAAATTATATTCCAGAGCATTCAAACATTTAGAGCTTCGAAGGGTCTGCTGACCCCCATACCCCAGACTGTATAAATTAATTTTTGACTGGACCTAGAGACCTAGAGGTAGCATCTGCCCTCACCTACAGCCATTCTAAATGTAGCCCTGCTCAGAGGATGGCTATAGCTTGTGTGGAGGATTGGGCATGGAGTGATCATTATTTAAATTTCCCTACAATCAAACCTCAGTAGTGTGCACAGGAGGTCATTACAGGCTGTGCTGTGGATGGGTAAAATGTGATCATTGTCTCTTTTCTTTCTTTGACAGAGCTCAGAGATGTGCAGAGACATTCACTTTAGCTTGGAAAGGGGCAGTGTACTGTCTAGGAGCAGCAAGTTGGACTAGATCACTGTGATCATTATTTTTGTCACTTTCCTCACAGTCACATACCAGCAGGGATGCATATCGCTGATTTAGGGGGAAGGTGTGAGGATACAGGCTATAAATATGTATGAAAACAGTCACTTGAAATACATGACTTTGGCCATTTCTACCTTTTCTTCCATACCATTCTAACATCACAGGGATATACTGCAGTGACTTTTTTTTTTCATTTTGGAGGTGGGGTAAAATATCCAACAATATTCCATTATAGGATATATGCATCCACCCAAACACAAAAAAATGGTCTTGTTGTTTTATTGATTTTATCAACACTGGACATTAATCTTTGGACGCAACATATGTCTCCCCTGGAAGAAACAAGTTCTTTTCTTACTCATGGTTTTTGTTCAGGCACTACTGGATCGACACTTTGGGAAATTCTTTAAAATGCACCTTATAGCAATTTGACTTCTGGGCTCCTGATGCTGCCCCCCCCCCCAGCCTCCACCTTAATTCACTTATTTTCCACAGTTATTACTGTGCTATCTTGGCCAGCAGGATTAAAGTGTGTTAAAAGCCAGCAAGGAAATGTAAAATTGAACAGTAGCTCTGAATTTCTTTTTTTAGTCATAGTTTTTGTCCAGGCAGTCATTTGATGAAAAGAGTGTTTAAAAAGAAACTCTAAAACGCATTTCAGTGTATCTAGAAAGCCATGGCTGCTAAAAAAATGAGTACTACAGCGACATATCTGCATGATGTGGTGAGCCTGTATGGGGATAAAACAGGGAAGAGCACTAGAAGATGGTGAAACAGTAGGCAGTGTGGGGCACTGTAGAGCCCATCAGCTAGGGAGCCATTTCACCTACGGCCAGCCCTGTACATATGGTTGTCCTAATGTAACATTATTGCAACTAAATGCCCGTCACTGTGACTGTCCGTCTGTTAGGTGGGCTAACTTGCTGTGTTACACAGGCTTGTCATAATGTAAGAGCATTGTAGCTACAGTTCACTCTATCCATACCACTCATCAAACTTTGCAACATGAACTAAAAGCTTGTTTAAGAGGGGGTGGCAGAGGCAGAGTGATACACTCAATGTGTCCAGGGTGCTCTAATCAGACACTTGCTGGGTATCCCCCAAACCTCTAACCTAGGCCCTGCTTACAAAACTGAAATTGTAGAAGTTATAAGTGGTTCAGAGAGAAACATATGCACAAAGTGTCTGTAGATGGGCTTACTACTAGTTTGGTGTGTGTGTGTGTCTGTGTGTCTGTGTGTGTGTGTGTGTGTGTGTGTGTGTGTGTGTGTGTGTGTGTGTGTGTGTGTGTGTGTGTGTTCACTCAACAAAGTATTACAATGACTTTGCCCTGCACTCAGAGAACAACAACTACAGTAAGTGAAGCTATTAACTGTGTTTGTGCTCACTGACGTCCTGTGTCTTATACAGGCAAGCATTGTTTGAAACTATGCTTCCCTAATTCTCACAACTTCACTACAAAGACAGGCAGCATCCTCAGTGTGCCATTTTATCATATCCTCAAATGTAAAAGAATGTCTGCAATGCAGAATTAACTGATTTGACAAATAACTGAATGTGAAACGTTGTATGCTTCTAATCCATTTTGTGACTACCAGTCCTCTCATTGCTTTTCTTCCAAAGACACTGTACTCCTATAAGGTGATTTACTGATTTTACATGAAGGATTTTCAATTAAGGCTGCTATTGGATCACATTCCATAATGTTCATGGTATTAGGCATGATCCATTGAGTTCTGCACAAGAATTGCAAATAACCTAGTAATATGCCCAAGTCTGCAGAGAATACCTCAGTTCAAGGCAGATGTAACCAAAGAGATCAGTGCAATCATAATCAGTCATGTCAAATATGTATTCCAGGAAAAGTTGGTCATGATGTAATAAATATAATGAATGCACAGTATCAGTATACATCTGTGGAATTTATACAAGCTCAATGGAAATTACATTAATGCATGGAAAATCATAAATGAAGACGTGCACAAGCCATTATGTCTGAAAAATGACAAGTATATGCAAACACTTATGAATATCATCATGATCCATAGGCAGACATATATAAGTACACCCTTCCCAATTTGTGGAATCTGATATTATCTGAAACATTTCTATTTAAAATGAATTAAGTAAGGTTAAGGGCAATCACAGGCACTTCACCATAGCTAATGGTAGCTAACAATGAGTGCAGGACATGTGGGGGAACATAAGTAAAGCAGAGACCCATGGAAATGGGGTGATAGAAAATCAGATGTGAATTGAGAATGAAGAAGAGAGGCACACAAGTTGCCTATATGTATATTTCAAGTAAAAATAGGTATGGTGCAATAGAAAGGCCAGAGGGACAGTCAGATGGGCATGGGCATTATTTTTTTTTCTTTGGAATAGGCCTCATATTTTTTTTTCTTGTAGAACAGAAGGGATGGAAAAGACATGAAAAGAGGAGGTAGGCAAAAGAGTAGGCACAAATACAGGAAAAATATCAGTAGACATGACAGACCAAGGTGAAAAAATACACATAAAGGATATGTAAGGTACACAAACAGCACACATACAGACCATATAACATGGATGAAGGAAATATGACAAACAGGGTAGAGATGCATACAAGACAAGGTACAATGCAAAAAAAACACATACACAAAATCATAAGTCCCTTTTGAGATGTTGCAAACTGTGTGATAGTCGTATCAGAACAAGTATCACCGATTGTAGGTGTGTGTTGGTGAACACTAAATGGGGATTGCTGTCACTGCAGTACACAATGGATATTGAATCCAGTCAGCCACTAGGCTGTCAGCGGTACAAGTGTAAGCCAAGCTACAGCAAGGATGAGCAAATTTATGCCAGGAAATGCTGGAGCAGACAAGTGAAGAGTAGGCAAGAACCTCCAACCCTATATGAAAAAGGCAAACCACTAAGCACCATGCCAAACAGCAATACCACAGCCAAAGATTAATGTAGATATGTAATAAATAGATAAGTATACACTCCACAAACACAAGAAAAATATGATCCATATGTCAAAGACATATGCCATGCCAGAGAAAACAGATATTGCAGTTCAGGTATATCACATAGATGTGTGACATTCAATGGCATCCCATAAGCCAAACTGAAAGAAGGCTCATCACACATACCCACACCAGTGACATGGAATATTACATACATGGTGTTAAATATATGATCATTGATCAAGAAAAGCCAAGGAATACATGCCTGTGCGTAGTAAGGAAGCATATAAATATCTGGACAAAAACACAACACACAAGTACAACACAAACACTGATGGAATCTACTCAATTGCCGGCACCTTGTGTGCATATATCTTGCATGTGAACGATACTCAGCATGGTGACACAAGGTGATATTGTACCAGTACACCTACATTACAATGATTTTACATTTCAGGAAGGTAAACAAACACATAGCAAATGCCATGTATATGTGAAACATGTAGGGAAGAGCTATAATGGGGAAGGGAGATGAACGACATAGGCCCAGGCAGTAAATAAAGGCCAGTAAGAGAAAGTAGGTAGAGATTAAAGCAGGCTAACCATAGCTAACAAGATGCAAGTGCAAATGCATGTGTTCATAGCACAAGATTTATTTATTTATTTATTTATCTGCTTTTGTTTACTGGGCAAGTCCGTCTGGGAGCTGAAATGTATTTCCTTCCTCCAAAACAAGGATATAAATAAATTTTTGTCAATTCAAAATAAAAATATACAAAAACATTATTTACAAAGTATTTCAAAAGCAAATGGTTAATAAACATTATTTACAAAGCATATCAGATTAAGGAAATACATGTTTTCAAGGGTCTATATTGAATCAGTGAATGCTTAATAAAGTGAACGCTGATTCATCGACCCTATTTGAGTGAACTCTGACAATCCCGAACACCCGGAGCAGCAATTTTTTTCCCAGGGAAAAAATCACTGGGCTGGTTTTGGGAGTTTGCTATTTCCTCCACTGTGGTGTAATCTCGGAGTTGGTATATTTAAGTAGGGAGGTGTAGGAGGTAAAGCCCCCCACATTAAATATTGTTTTAAGTTTTTTTTTTTGTGGAACAGCGATTTTTTTTCCCTAGGAAAAAAATCGCTGTTCCGAGTGTTTGGGATTGTGAGCGTTCGTGAATTAGGGTCAATGAATCAGCGTTCACTTTTTTAAGTGTTCACTGATTCAATATAGACCCGTTTTCAGGATACTATGAGAAAAATCAAAAATACTATATTGATACACTTGTATAGTATCCACAGCAGAGAGAGTTAGGATTGCATATTTGAAACTGTAATTGTGGTACAGTTGCATAGTTTATTAGTTGCCAGGTGATATTTTGGTGTGGATTTGAATATCTGCAGGTTATTTGAAATTCTGAAGTTGTTTGAAATTTTGTTCCATGCCTTGGAGATGGTGCCATAGAATAGTCAGTCACTGTGCTAATTATTAGATTAATTAGCAAAAGTTAGGTTTAAGTTCTGAGTACCTTAGGGCTCTATTTCATGCATGCAATTTGATTACATTTAACAGCGAGTATGTTTTAAGTGGATGGTGAAGTATTTTGAGTGCTATAAGTAGCTGGGAGAGAGTGATGTGTTGAGGAAGTTCAAGCCAGTTGAGGGTACTGAGCACCAGTTAGTGATGGGTTTGGCAGGCTGTAAGCAAATTTACTGATTTTCGTCTAGGTGCTTTCTAGTTTGTCTTTTGTTGAAAAAGTAGAGATTTGTGAATATTGTTGAGGCATATAGAAGGGTAAAAAGAGGAAGGGAGGTGGCAGCTGTATTTTTTTTTTTTTTTGCTATGATCACTTAGCGGGTGCTTTGCTCTGTAAAGAGAGCCTAGTTTGAAGTATATCTTTTTGACTGCATTGTCAAAGTGCAGTTCTAATTTTAACTCATTATCATTGATAACTTCTAGTAATTTTGCGTTGGTAACATTTTCAATTTTTTTGTGGATTGAGGAGATAAGATTAAGGTCAGTGTTGTTTTAATTTATGGTTTTAGGAAGGAATAGGATTAGTTTTGTTTTGTTGGGGTTTAAAAGCAATTGAGATTTATTTAGCCAGTTTTCTACAAAGCAGAAAGCTTCTTGTGTGATAGTTTCTAAGTTGGGAAGATTTGGGGCTGAACAAACTAAAGCTGCGTCATCAGGATATTGTATTATGGTGGCAAGTTTTGATTCTTTGTGTATGTCATTAATGAAGATATTGAAAAATATTGACCCACTGGAGGACTCTGTTAGTGATCAGAAGGAATCTGGAGAGGAAAACATTCCTTTTTGCAAACTGGGTGAGATTGTTTAGTAGCTGGTGAACCAGATAGTTGAAGGAGTTGTGAGTCCTGTAAAATTTAGTCTTTGGAAGTTTTAGAGGAGAAGTTGATGTGAAACCATAGCAAAGACTTTTGACAAATCTGGGAAAAGGGCAAAAATAAAATCACTTGAAGTTTTACTTTGATTAATGCTATTAATTGCTATAGGGCCATAGTTTCACAGTTTAGTGGATATGCCACCTCTGTGTAATGGGATTATGAAGGAAGCTTTCCATAAGTCTGGGATGTGATTTTCTATAATGGATCTCTTAATTTGGACAGATACAGGGTAGCAAATGGTGCCATCGGCTTTAATGAGGTATGTGAATGGCAGATTCTCAGGAGCTAGTGTTGTGGGGTCCAGATTTTTATGTATTCTTTGATGGTATTTTCTGGATGGTTGTTAGATTGAGTTGGGGTGTGGAGTTATGGTCAGTGGTTAGGAAGGATGAATATAGGTTGTTATTGTCTGAGTCAAGTAGAGTACTGGATATGAAGTGTTTGATGAATTTGTATGCAATGTTCCTGCTGGTTTCAGATGGGAAAGGATTTGGGGTGAGGTTTTTTTGCCTGGTTTAGGGGGTTGTTTACATGTTGCCAAAATATTTTGGGGCATTTTATATATGTGGTCTGGTTTGTGAAGAAGTAGTTATTTTTATTATAAAGAAATGGTGGCTTTGTGCAGTTTCTTAGACACCAATATCTATCTAGGTAGGACTGGATCCTAGCTCAGGTACCATTGTTTACAGATTTTGTCTCTGTCTCTCATAAGTTGTTAAATTTGATGGGTTAGCCATGATCCACAATTTATTTTTACTCTTTTTGTGTCTCACTTGGGGTTTATTTGTTTAGTATGATTATCAAGGAGTTATTGAAGTGACAGACATCTTCATCTAAAGGTAAATTTTTAAGGAGTTCCAAGTCACATTGTCTAACTGTGTCATTTATTTATTTAGTTATTTATTTATTTATATTTGTTGACCGGGAGTGTCCGCCTGGATGTAGGTCCATTTTCAGTGGAGGCCCGGGGAGAAAAGCTCCACAGTTAAAATAAACAGACAGTAGTTACATTGGATTACATAGCGATTAACAATTTACATAGCAATTACTTACAACATATTTACAGATGAAGAACATAGTACATCAGTAGACAACTAGAATCTTTATCTGTGAAGTACATAACAGACATTAACAAATGTCACAATAAGAAGTTCCTGCTGTATAATAAGTACTAGGCTTATGAGCATCTGAGCTTGCTATAATCAAGGTAGTTAGTGGAGTGGAAAGAAAGGAAGTGGTTGGGTGATATTAGAGTGGGAGTTGCAAGGGCATAGCCAGCATGTTTTTAGGTGCGCTTTTAGTAAAGTTTTGAAGTGGGTGCATGATGGTATGGAGGTAATTGTGGGTGGGTGGGAGGGAGTTCCATAATTTGGCTATGGTGCAAGAGAATAGTGCTTCACCAGCAGAGTTATTGGCTTTAGTGATCTGCAAGTGATTTTTGTTGCTGGATCTTAGTGGTCTGGTGGTGCAATCGGTTTGGTGTAGATTCTGGAGAGATGGGACATTTAGTGGATGGTTTCTAGTTTGTGGGTGAGTGAGAGTTGATACCATTGAAGGAGGTGAGGGAGTTCAAGCCAGCCCAGTTCAGCAAGTGAGAGACAGTGGTGACTATGGTAGGATGCCCCTGTGGCGAATTTGGCGATTTTGTTGTAGCAGGTCTCTAGCTTGTTTAGATCGCATTGCCTTAGGTTGATATATATTGGGGAGGCATAAAGTAGGGTGGAGATAAGGTGGGAATTTGCTATTGAAATCTTTGCTGCTTTGGTGAGAAGTTGCTTATTTCTGTAGAATGGTCCTAGTTTTTTGTGGACTTTTTTATTGTCATGGATATGTGAATGTCAAATTTTAGTTTATTGTCTATTTCCACTCCTAGTAATTTGGTGTGTTCAGTTGGGCATATAGTGGTGTTGTCTTTTGCTGTGAAGTTAAAGTGAGAGTTGTTTTGAGTATGTTTGGTGGGTTGGAAGATGAGTAATTTAGTTTTGTTTGGGTTGAGTATTAATTGGGCATCGGATAACCAAGTTTCAACAGAGGAAAAGGCTTCCTGTGTGACTTTTTGCAATTTGGGTAGGGACTGGGCTGAGCAGATGATGGTTGAGTCATCTGCATATTGTATGAGTGTGGCATGTTTGGTGGCAGAGGCTAGATTATTGGTGAAAACAGAGAAGAGTAGGAGTCCAAAGATGGATCCTTGGGGAACCCCTATGGAGACGGGTAGTTGGGGAGATATGTCATTCTGCCATACAACGGATTGTTGGCGGTCAGACAGGTAACTCTGAAACCAGTTGGTGACTGATTGTGAGAAGGATAGGTTATTGAGGACAGAGATAAGTTGTTTGTGTGGGACCATGTCAAATGCTTTAGATAGGTCTAGGAAAGTAGCAGAGGAGAGATAGCCATTGTTTTTATGCTGAAGGATAGTGTTAGCAAAGGAAAGTAAGGCAGTGGTGGTGCTATGGTATGGCTGGAAACCATGCTGAGTATTGGAAAGGAGGTTGTTAGTAAGGAGGTAGTCTGAGACCTGAGAGTGTATGCATCTCTCTAGTATTTTGGAGAGTGGAGAGAGAATAACTATGAGGTGGTAATTGGTTAGTTCTGTGGAGGTTCTGCCTTTGTGGAGGGGAATTATATGTGATATTTTCCACAGTGTGGGAACGTAACTTTCTGTCAGAGATTGGTTAATCAAGATGGATACTGGGTATCATTAAATATAGATTTATCAAAATCAGCTAAGTTTCTCACAAATATAAAGTATACGGTTTTGGGGGGGTTGTGGTATTCTCTTTTGATTTAGGTGGAGTGATAATCACTGAGATAATCTGGGAGGGTGCTGGCTAGCTTAATACTTTTCAAGGTTGGTTGAGAGCAGGCAGTTGGATATTTTGACAAATCAAGTTGGTTGTTAGATCAGCTGAGTGAAATGACAGAGGTTAATATTATGGGGATAGAATTAGGTTTGTTAGAGGTCCAATCTATGTTAAGGTCATCAAGCAGAATGGTTTCTTGGTTGAAAGTAGGTGATAAGTATGTTTCTGGAAGTCTTGGAATTTTCAGGAGATGGGAGATATAGACAGCTAAATTGATTATGAATTTCTGATCATTTAGGAGGAGTGTGGCTATTACTATTTCTTCATTGCTGTACTGTGAAATAGTTGGGAGGTGGTTATGGATTTGTAAGGTTGCCTGAAAGATGATGGTCACATCCCCATCCCATTTACCAATTTGGTCTTTCTTACTGATTGTGTAATCAAGGGGCTGATTTCATCTTTAATTTCAAGTGTTAACCATGTTTCAGTCATAACTAGAATGTGGGCTTCATGGAATTCAATCCATGCAGGAAGGTCTGATATCTTATAACAGATACATTGAACATTGAGATTGTGTATATGTTTAGACTGAAGTAATAAACTAGGGTCTTTTGTGTATTTAGAAGATTGTTGAGGTGGAGAGTATTTATGTATGAGATCTGGGTGGGTAGGGTGTTTTTTTTTTTTTAGGTGGGGATAGTGTTGGGCCAGGGTTAGGGTGTACACCTCCACTTTCTATTAGTTTATTGGGGTAGGTTGTAGAGTTTTCAGGTTGTGGAGAAGTAGATTTCATAGTTTTTTGCACTGGAGTTTGGGGTTTTGTATTTGGAGTAGATTGGTAATGTAAGATTTTGAGCTGGTTTTGTGTACGCTGAAGATGGGCGACCATATTAGCGAGCTTTATCTGTAGACATGAGGTAAGTAGGTTTTTGTGGAAGGACTGCTTTGAGTGTAGTTAGGGCATGATTCATAAACAGCTAGTCAGCTTAGGATAGTTCCTTTTAGAAGAAGTAGATATTTGTGCATGATGTGAGGTGTGAAATAGTTGTATAGAGCAATATAGAAAGAAAATGGGAGGAAGAAAACTAAAAAAAAAATGTTGGGATGAACCTATTAGGTAGGGTAGTTGATTAGAGAATGATGGGGAAAAAGATTGTTGTTTTCTGATTTGCAATTAATTGGGTATTTATTGCATTTTAATTGGTTGGCAATATTGGCTGGTATGGGTAGTGAAGCATCAGAAAATATGTTTTTCCAATAGAGTTTAACATTTGGAGGTGGGGTTGGGTCAGGTGATATGTTTTGATCAATACTTTTAATGATATGGTCAGGTAGTGCAGTGAAGTCACTTGTATCATGCCTGAGCATAGCTGAGCTAGTCCCCAGAGAACAGAGTCAGGTCCTGAGCTATGGTAATGAAAAATGGTTTATTCATCAGCAGTGGAATAAAAATCTAATGTTAAATATTATTCTATGTGTTGGTTTTATCAGACACCTTACAGGACTGCTACTTGCTATGTTTCTACAGAGCTGCATAGTTTTAGGGAGAAAAGATTGAAATGCTGTACATGCCTCAAGGGTTACCAAGGAGAATAGTTGTAGGGGAAACTGGCTCAACTGAAGATAAAGCAACTTATTAGACGATACAGCAGAAACAATACATTTAATGTATTGTTCATTAATAAGGTAAGACAAGCTGGGTGTGGGAGAAACTGGCTTTACTGGCATATCTAATAGCAGTTGACATAAGCCTGTGTATTCTTGCTCTGTTAATGACTTCACTTGGTCAAAATGGACTGCAAGTTCTCACAAGGTACATTTTGGCAAATGGCCAATGTCTGACGTGCATAATCCATTGTGGATGGCTATAAACATGACTGTGTACAAATGAGCCAAACAACACAGTAATGTGCAACAATTAAACAGCAAGTGACATGGGTACACAACAAATGTAGTTTTCAAAACAAAATGATTGACTTCAACAATTGGCTAAGCTTCTGGTGTCATTCAAAGGGGATCCAGTATCTGTCTGCCTGGGATGACATGATCGACAAACCACGATGCTTTGCCAGAGATGGTCTGCACCTGTCGCCACTGGGATTCAGGTTACTGGCTAAGGCTCTTGCCACCCCTATAGTGCCTTTTTTAGGCAAGGCTCAAAGGACAAAACCACCACCATAACAGGTGCAAGTATGCAAAATCTGAAGGTAATGCTACTCAATGCTAGAAGTCTAAATCTCAAAATGCACTCTCTTTAGGCACTCCTAAAAATGGAGAACATCGATATCTGTGCAGTAACTGAGACCTTGTTCAAGGTTCCAGAGAGCACCCCTGCAATACCAGGCTACAAGTCTTACCACACTTTTCGGCCACCAAACCAGGACAGAAACACTAAAGGTGAAGGAGTGTCCATATTCACCAAGGATATTCACACCTCCAGGCTAGTTGCCCAACCCAACCCAGCCGAAATTCTCCAGGTGCAACTAACACTAGGTAAGGCTGTAATCCCCCACCATGCCCCAATATTCTTACTACACCTTTCTAAACATACTGGAAATTATTAAGATACAACCAAACACCCTAATACTGGGTGATTTCAACTACCCTGCCATTAACTGGGTAAACTACTTGTGTACCATCACCCTTGCCCAACAGTTCTTGGAATTCATGAATTCCAATGCCCTGGATCAACTAATCCATAGTCCCACCAGGGGCTCCAATATCCTGGACCTGGTCATTACCAACATGGGAAATCGATGTTCCAATCCAGTGGTCACCCCCTCGTTGGTTAGGTCTGACCATAAGCTAATCACCTTTGACATCCACATCCCACTCTGACCCACCAGTAAAGCAGCATCTGTAAAAAACTTCTCCCAAGGCCAACTTCATGCTACTCAAGTCAGAAGTGACAAATTTCATGACACCCATGCAGATGGAAACTGAAAGTTTGACTGCCGAATCCTACACTAAAGCACTATATGAACACATCCACTTCTGCATGAATCATGCCATCCCAAATAGAACCAAAATGCTCTCCTCCAAAAAAAGGAAGCCAATCTGGTGGTCCCGTCATAAACAAACTATACAACAAAAGGAAGAAACTGTTGCAGAAAAGAGGAAGATCCCAGGATGCAAAATACTCCCTTACCAGCCTCAGTAAGAAGCTGAGATCCCTCATAAAATCCTCCAAATCCTCCAAAGCTAGTTACAAAAATAAAATTGCCAAATATTCCAAAGACAACCACAAGGCATTCTATAGCTATGTGAAAAATCTAAATGGCAATACTCAGATCTGCTCTGAGCTACAACATAATGCCATTAAATATACTGATCCCAAGGACATTGCCAATATCCTGGCAGATCGATTCAGTGCCAACTTCACCCCCCTCTCTCACCCCCTAAAGGGCTCATCTCAATACAGAAAGATTTCCAAATGCCGGTAATCATGGCCACATAGGTAAAAAAATGCACTCTCCAAAGCTAGGAATACAGCATCCATGGGACCAGACGACATCCCGGGCTGTGTACTACATGAACTACAAAATTAACTGGGACTTCACCTAAGTGTCATGTTTAATCATAGCCTCACCTCGGGCTTCGTGCCCACCGAGTGGCACACAGCTACAATTATCCTACTCCACAAGGGGGGATCCACCTTGGATCCTGGTAACTATGGTCCCATCAGTCTAACGAGCCTGATCTGCAAGGTCATGGAATGTATTATCATGGAACTTATAAACAAAGACATTGGCAACTTTCAAACACTGGACCCCACACAGTTTGGGTTTGTGAAGGGCCGGTCATGTCTCTGGAACCTGATTGAATTCTTTGAATCAGTCTCCAGAGCCATGGACAAGGGTAAGGCAGTCCACACAGCCTATCTGGACCTCACCAAGGCCTTAAACACCATCCCCCACTCTGGAATCATAGATAAACTTACTAAGCTGGGCATAAATCCCTACATCACTCGATGGGTTGCCAACTGGCTTACTGACAGAACCCACACTGTAAAAGTAGCCGACTCCAAATCCAGCTCCAGACAAGTGACAAGTGGAGTACCTCAGGGTTCAGTCCTGGGACCGCTCTTGTTTGGCATCTACTTCTCTGAAGTACAGACCAACACTGAAGGACTCTGGCTAACAAAGTTCGCAGATGACTACAAACTGGGAGTCTTTATTGAATCCCAAATGATGTGGATATTCTACAAAAGGGCCTTACAGAAACAGATGCTTGGTGCCAGAGCCATGGTCTCAAGCTCAATGCCAAGAAGTGTATAGTTATCCCCTTTGGGAAAAAAACATGTACCCATGAATTACCACATAGGTGGCAGTACACTAAACACCGAAAGTGTGATAAGAGACTTAGGAACACAGGTGGACAGTGGTCTCACCTTCGATAACCACATCACAACAGTCAGGAAATCCTTCTATGTGGCACACCTCCTCACTAAGTGCTTTTCATCCAGAAATTGGGTCATAGGTTCATAGGTGTGTACTAGGCTAATAGCCCTGGACCATTTACAAGTCTAGCCCATAGGATTACCCTGGCAACGTGCCACCCAACCTTAGTTCCTAGTGCCTCTATCGAGTAGAGCCACTGGAGTGATCCCTGGGGTGAATTTTCTATTTCCCATCCACTCATCAAGATTTCTCTTGAAAAGGGCCAGTAAGATGCTCTGCTTGACATGTATGGGAAGTCTATTCCATAGCATGGGCAGTCTCTGGGTTATGAAGCTCTCCCTCCAGCATGTTCTGTTGATTGTGGTAATGAGGTTGAGGTCTCTGGAGCATGTGGTGCACAGGGATTTGGATTTCTTTAGATGTAGCATTTCTAACAGAGATGAGTAAGTCATGGCTTTGTAAATCAAGCAGAGATTGCCTCTAAGTAGGCGATATGAGACAGAGAATAGTTAGAGTTTTTTGAGTCTGTCCATATAGGACAAGTGTTTAAGGCCTAGGATCCTCTTTGTGAGGTACTTTTGCGGCCTCTCCAGTTGTTGCAGGTATCTAGTGAGGTACATACCAAATGGGGCATTGTACTCGATGATTGGCCTAATGAGGGAAGAGTACAGGGAGACAATGACCTCTTTCTTCTTAGATGCAAAACCCTTAGTAATGAGATGTGCCACGTAGAAGGACTTTCTGACCACAGTGGCAATGTGGTGGTCAAAAGAGAGGTTGCTGTCAACCTATTTTCCCAGATCTCTTATAACACCTTCTGTGTTCAGTGGACTACCACCAAAGTGGTAATTCAAGGGAACTGGGTTTTTCCCAAAGGGAATGAAGACACATTTTTTGGCATTGAGCTTAAGGCCATGGTTCTGACACCAATCGTTGGTCTCATTCAGGCCTTTCTGTAGGATGTCAGCATCACTTGGGGAGTTAATAATAGCTCCCAACTTGCAATCATCTGTGAACTTTGTCAGTTAGAGTTCCTTCGTGTTGGCCTGGATTTAAAACCAAACAGGAGAGGACCCAGGACCAAACCCTGTGGGACTCCACTCGTGACTGGTCGGCAGTCTGACTTGGAGTCAGCTGCTTTCACATTGTGGGTTCTATGAGACAATTTGCAACCCACCTAGTGATATAGGGGTTGATGCCTAGCTTAGTAAGTTTTTCTATGATTCCTGAGTGGAGAATGGCATCAAAGGCCTTGGCCAGATCAAGGTAGGCTGTATGAACCATTTTACTTTCATCCACTGCTCTGGTGACTGACTCAAAGAAGTCAACCAAGTTGAGAAGGCATGATCTACCCTTCACAAAACCAAACTGTGTAGGATCCAAAGTTTGGAGATTCCATATATCCTTGTTTATTAGGTCCATGATGATGCGTTCCATAGCTTTGCATATCAGACTCGTCAGGCTAATGGGGTGATAGTTCCCTGGGTCTGTAGTCGCTCCTCCTTTGTGAAGAGGGAAGACTGTAGCAGTATACCATTTGGTAGGAACAAAGCCTGAGGTGAGGCTGTGATTAAACAGGGTACACAGGTGAGGTGCCAGTTCACTCTGTAGTTCATATAGAACACAGCCAGGGATACTGTCAGGTCCCATAGAAGCTGTATTCTTGACCTTGGACAGTGCTTTTTTAACCTGTGCAGCAGTAATACTAGGTGCGTGACAATCTACTGGTATTGCGATTGGTCCTTTGTGTGTGGGGGGGTAAAGTTAGCACAGAATCTGTTCGGTAGTATATTTGCAGTATCTGTTGGCTCGGTATAGGAGACACCATTGTGCAGTAGCTCAGAGCAAATCTGGGTATTGCCATGGAGATTCTTTACAAAACTATAGAAGGCCTTGTGGTTGTCTTTACTATCTGCTGCAATTCTGTTTTTATAGCTAGCTTTAGAGAATTTGATGAGGGATCTCAGCCTTATGCTGAGGCTGATAAGGGAGTTTTTCCAGTCTTGGGACTTCACCTTATTTTGCATCAGTTTCCTCCTTCTGTTGTAGAGTTTGTTTATGGCAGGGGACCACCAGATTGGCTTACTTTTTTTTTGAGGAAAGTGTCTTAATTCTATTGGGTATGGTGAGATCCATGCATTTGTGTACGTGTTCGTACAGTGCATTGGTGTATGATATGGCAGTCATGCAACTATTCTCCATTTGCATGGGTGCCGTGAAGTTAGCCACCTCTATTTTTGGAACCCAAAGTTTGCTTTGGAGAAGTTTTTCATGGTGGTTACCTTTGTACAACACACCGTTTGGTATGTACCTCACAAGACATCTGCAACAACTAGAAAGGCCACAGAAACACCTCACTAAAAGAATCACAGACCTCAAGCAGATGCCCTATGCTGACCGACTAAAAAAACTCCAGCTATACTCTGTCACATATCATCTACTCAGAGGTGATCTCTGCTTAACATACAAGTCCATGTCAAACCCAGAGCTGTTGGACATGCTACACCTAAAGAAATCTCAATCCATCAGAGCCACATGCTCCAGGGACCTAAACCTTGTCATCACAATGAACAAAGCATGCTGGAGGGATAGGTTCACTCCCTCTCTGGAATAGACTGCCCATACATATCAAACAGAGCCTCCTTGGCCGGAACCTTGATGACTGGATGGGGATAGGAAAGATGCCAGGGAAGTAAATATTGTGTATATATATATATATATATATATATATATATATACATATCTTAATATAATCTATATTCAAAATTACTGACTACTATCATAAGTATATATGAACAAAAACATGAATAATGCTAAGCAAAGCATCACCTCCTTATAGTCACTAGGGACCAGTGAATGTCAATGCAATATGTCAAGGATACACATTCATATGTGCCTGTCACAATACTGTAAAACAATGTCAGGTTGTCAAACAAACATAAGACAGCAACTATCAATACACAAATGTGTGCAAAACATACACATGGATTACATGTGCAAATAAACATAAGTGACTGATCTCATTGTGTTATCTGATAAGAATGGGAATAATGTAGCATGTGAGAGGCTGTCATTCCTCTTAAGTATAGACAGGAACAGCACAACTAGAACAATTGTGTCCCAATTGCATTATGCTTACTGCAACAGTCATATCTGTCGCATATGCTGTCAGAGTGTATCGGATATAACAATATTATGCTGCACCGCATGCATAGGAGTATACACACACACACACACACACACACACACACACACACACACACACACACACACACACACACATGCACACACACACACATACAGACAGAGTAGCATTACTGCACATATTGAGCAATGCATGCAGTAATAACAGCATGTGATTATTATGTAAATAATAATAATGGCAATGCATGTGTAAGTAATGTGTGTCATACTGCAGCAGCAAGATAAAGCCATATATGCCCAGACATGTGCAATGCACATTATGATGTGACACAAGTGTGCCTAGGGTCTGCAGATTTAAATATGGGAAACACCATGGTGGCAGCACTACAAAAGTGGATTGCACAGACAATACTTACATTCCAGAGAAACCACACTAATGGAGCTGATCATCAAGAAAGATCTCTTTAGTGATCTCCAAGAAGTCGAGCATTGTCTGAGCCATGTTCTGAAAGAAGTTACCCATCATGTTCCTCATTTGCGTTTGGAAGATGACTGCCATTGCATCCTGGATCTGGTCCCAAAAATTATAAACCTGGCATGGTGATGGATATCTTCTCAGCTGAGCTGCAGGAACAATGGCACATGCAGGTCATGGTCTATTGTCATCATCATTGTCCCCGTCATGGTCATCATCCTGTTCCCCAGAGCCTGACTCAGCTAACCATGGTCTGTTGTGTTGTCATCATCATCATTATCCAGTTGGTGATCCAGTACTGGTCCCTTGCTCTGTCAAATTTGAATTCAGTAACAAAACATTTTCCATACTGAAGAGGTGTTAACATAAAAATCAATGAATAAATGAAAACACATACAAAAGTCAGGCAATTGACATGTTGTAACTGTTATATATGTGTTGCTACACTATTTTTGACTTTATCCAAATATACCACCTTATGTCATGTCAGGCATACATCCAATACATAATAAATTATAACATGGTGTGTAACGTACATCACAGTCATATGCAAAGCATATCTAAAATAAAACCCACTCAGTAACAAGGCGTGCACAGAAATGCATATGTCAGTTAAAATCTGTTGCTTATCTCTCTTTCTCTCTCACACAGATGACAAGCAGGTGGGCTATTTCATTTAAATGCTTTAATACATAGAAACATATCAGGATGGATAGCAGCATCATAAAATATGAATGAACTAGTTAACAGACAGACTTTACTAACATACATGCTTACATCTCAATGGCGTACTACAAAATGGCAGTCTAGTTTGCACATGCTCAGTATTTATACATTTGTGCAAGCCCTTGGACAGCTTCTTAAAGGTACATACACACATTGATCTATATCCTCCCTCTTAAAAAGATTGCCCTTTGTAAAAACAATATCAGGGTCAGACATGCATTAGTATATACATCAGAAACAAAACACAATGTTCATGTCCAAGTCGCTTCATATCTGCTACAAGGCCTAGAGATGCAACCTTATCTCATAGCATAACAGTTTAAACTAAATTTAGCAACAAGGACAGTCTGCAGTGCACAACTTGTATCAGGAACTTCTGATTTTTCACATGAATGGGAATGTCCTCTGGAACTTCCTCTGGAACTGGAACATCGGACAACTCACTCTCAGATAAAGAGTTGTTCGCACAAGCTATGTGCTGTGGTACAGGCTTGGATACCAGTCTCAAATGCTTCCAATTCTGCCTAAAAATTGTTCCTTGTGATTCCACAATGTATGATCTCAGCTCTAAGCAAATATTCTTCATGACAAAAATCCGATCATAACCTTTGGACATTAGCATCCTTACCACTTCTCCCTCTCGTAACGGATTGAGCAGTTTGCTGGTCTTATCGTAGTAGGACTTCTGGGTTAAGCACATCTTCAACAGATTGGCTTTCATTGATATGTTGTTCTTGACACATGAACCACCAATTGACTACTGACTGGTAATGTGGTTCTGGTTTGTCTCAACAGAAGTCTCTAAGCAGGGGAACCAAGAAGTTTGTCACAAGGAACATTTCTGAGATTCAAGAGATTCAGGAAAACATTACTATTATCTTGTTTTGACTTCTCTAGTAACTGTTTTGCACTTTGAACTGCATGTTCTGCCAAACAATTTGACTGAGGGTACTCTGGTCTACTAGTGACATGAGTAAAGTCTCTTTCTTCAGCAGATCTTTTGAACTGTTGGCTTGTAAACTGCATGCCATTGTCAGAAATAACTTTGTGAGGACTACTATGTACTGCAAAATGACATTTCATCTTAGTAATGACAGTACTGGATGCTAGGTTAGGAAGTAGGTCAATCTCAAACCAATTGGAGTAAGAGTCTACTAACACCAAGATAATGTTGACCATTCCACTCAAATATGTCTATGGCTACTGTCAACCAAGGCAGTTCAGGAATATGGTTTAGATGAAGTGGTTCCTTCTGTTGATGTAGTTTTGTACTATTACACACTGAACAATATAAAAGTGCTCTCCAAATGTCTTGTAACATAGAAGGCCAAACTACTAGTCCTTTCATCCTTCATTTGGTAACGTCAGTACCTGGGTGACCATAATGCAAGATAACAATGTACTCTGGTTTCAAGGCCTTTGGAACAATTACTTTTGGAACTTTCATGATGGTATCTTTGTCAGACAAAATCTCATCTCTGTATGGAAAATAGCGTTGCACTTCTTGAGGTAAACTAGATTGCTTTGATGGCCACCCTTGATTGATAAAGTGGTTGAGCCTTTGTAAAATTGGATCTGTGGCTGTGTGATCTCTCAGCTCATCAAGACATGCGAGACAAAAACTTCTCATTTCCATGACTTAAAATCAAGGTTCTCATTCTCATGCTGTTCTGTGGTGTTTCTGGGCAATATGGATAATGTATCAGCAAGATAAAGAAGCTTGCCTTTCCTGTAGACAAGATTGAAATTATACTTTTGCAATCTCAGCATCATACCTTGCAGTCAGGCTGGAGCTGAATGCATATGTTTTCTCAAAATAGTGACTAAAGGCTGGTGGTCTGGTGGTCTGGATAGGTCTACCAAAAACATAATCATGGAACTTCAAACATGCAAACACAATTGCCAAAAGCTCTTTCTCGATCTGGGCATACTGCATCTCAGTTTGGGTAAGAGTTCTCGATCATAGGTAACAGGTTGATCCTCTTGTAGAATGACTGGACCAAGACCAAATTTCAAAGTATCAAAGGAAAGTGTAACTAGTTTGTGAACATCATAGTATCTGAGAGTTGGTGGACTAGCAATTCTCTGTTTCAGGACTTCAAATGCTCTTTAGTGTTGCTCTAACCAAGACCAGGATACATCTTTACTTGTCAGTTCTCTGAGTGGTGCTGATAGTTGGCTCAAGTCTGGAATGAAATTGCCTAGGTAGTTGACCATGCCAAGAAAACGTTGCAGGGCTTGAACATTGTCTGGAGCTGGTATCTTGAGAATGGCTGGTTGATTTGAAGAGTCTGGTCGTAAGACTGTACTGGTAAATAAATGACCAACATATGTAACTTCTTGTAGCCTGAATTTGCATTTGTGTGGATTGAGCTTAAGATTCACTTGATGTGCCCTTTCTTTGCCAGAACTCTTCTGAGGTTTCTGTCATGCTGTGCTTCATCACAACCTCCTACCAGTATGCCATCTACTATAATAGCACAAGGATACCCAGAAAAAATTTGCTCCATTGCACGCTGAAAAACTTCAGTTGCAGAATTTATCAAAAATGGCATTCTCAAAAATCTGTATCTGCCAAATGGAGTCTTAAATGTAGTGAGCAATGATGATTTTTTTTATAAAGTTGAATGTGCCAAAAGTAACTCTTTAAATCTAAGACAGAAAAAAATAGTGGCATGTGGCATCAAGGCTGCAACTTCTTTGACTGTGCGCATTGGCTGATGAGGTCTTTTTTACCATTTTGTTTAAACCTCTTGGATCAATACATATCGTGATGTCATCTGAGCTTTTCTTCTGAGCTTCCACCATGGAAGATACCCATTCAGTCAGAGTTTTAACTGGAAAAATCACACCTTGTCACACCATTTTATCTTATTCAGCTTCGACTCTGCTCTTTATGGCTATTGGGACTATTTATGCTGGCCTGATAACTGGACTGACCTCTGAGTCTAACTTCATGGAGTACACAACTGGAAGTTTGCCTAGTTTGTCTTCGAAAAAATCAGTATAGGTAGAAAAAATGTACCGGCTGAAATTAGAGTAATGGTCTTGTAAGCTAACATGATGGACTTCTTTATTAAATGAAAGCAGTCCCAGTTTCAAACTGTCTCTGACCCCTAATAATGACTGGATGTGCCTATTGACCACATAAAATAACAAGTCGTAGCTTCTTCCACTCTGCTGTGAGCAATATGAAAGCACTACTGAGCCTTTGGTTTGAATTTCTTCACCCCCATAAGCAACAAGCTTTGCACACCTTGCAAAATCAAACCTTTCACCATGACACACTCTAGCAAATGTTTCTGCTGACATAACATTACACATGGAACCAATATCAACTTTGAGCTTTATGGGTTAGCCATTTATTTAAACAGTACAAAATACTTTGTTCTTTGCCATTAAATCTACTGGATTCACTGTTTCATGAAGCACTTATACACCATCAACATAAGGAGTAGGGTTGCAGCTTTCTAATTGATCAACATCATTCTTAAAACATTCCCTTTTGATTTACAAAACATTTTGAAATGATTCCATTTATTGCAATTGTGGAATTTCTGACCAAAAGCTAAACATTTCTCCCTTTTAGATTCATGACTTCTATCGCAATTACGGCAGTTGGCAATGAAACAAGGCTGGGGCCCATGCTTTGAGTTTGCTGACTCACTCTTATGCTTCACTGAGACTGTGCAAACTCTGGAATTGCTAGAAAGCTCTGGGGTTTACCAGTGAGTGCTGCAGGGGCTACAGTTGCTGCCACGTGCTTTGGCCTATTTCTTTTAACTATGTGCTACGTACTATCAACATGAGCTTTATCACTGTGCATTCTAGAGCTGTTCTCGTTTGTAAGCATCTTTGTGTGCTTTTCTGTGACCTCGTATATCTGATAAATCTCAATGGCCTTATTCAAAGTTAAATCAATGTCATGAATCAAAATCTTTCTCACAGCATCATCTTTAATACCACACACAAGTCTGTCTTTTATCAACTCATTCCTTAAATCACCAAATCTGCATGTTTTAGATTTGTTTCTCTGGTCAGTTATACATGCTGCAAATGTTTCACCAGGCTTTTCATCCCTTGTGTAAAATAAGCACATTTCCATTGTAACATTTTTCTGGAGGTTACACATTTCTCTAAATTTACATTTTAAGCATTCAGGGTCCTCCCTTGACAGCCTGTACAACAATATGACAGTTTCCCCCCTCTATGGTATAGATAGCAGGTACATAGATAAATTAATGTTCCTTCTCTATGGCTTCTGACTCAGCTAAATGAAGTAGAATGAATGAATGCCTTTGTACAGTCATCTTTATCAGAAAATGCAGCCTGTATGAAAATGCAATACTCTTGCTCAAACACGCTCCAGTTCTCTGCAATATTACTATCAAACACAAGTGTACTGAGTTTTTGAAATCCATCTGCCATGCCCACAAAGTATACACAAATACACTGAAAATATGGACCTTGTAATTATATACAAACAAACTTTTTGGTGAGCTTGCAACATCATTCAAATGCACAATAAACTCTTTTAAATACTGTACTTTGAAAAGTATGCTCTGTAATGGTTGTATTCTGTGAAATATGCCATGTAATGGCTGTACTTTGTGAAATATGCCCTGTAGTGGCTGTACTGTTACAAAATAGCTTTACTGTAACACTGTACATACATGTGCACACTTTTATACACTTCTGATAACTCGGATATCTTTGCTCAATACGAAAAATATATACTTTGCAAAAATGTTGTCATTTCCCTTTATTTTATTTGATTTATGCAATTCGGACATTATTTCAAACATTTTCTGTAGTAAATTGAATATTTTTATCAAAATCGTACATATCAGTTTATGTAAAGTCATTTAGAACATGTTGTATGCCTTGTTTCATAGTATATGAAAAGAAATAGTGCTGAGCAAGTTTTGATACCTGAAATTCATTTCTGACCTGTTTTGCAAAGTATGCTCATTTTATGGATGATTCACTGCTTTATATTCCACCAGTTCCAAGCAAGTGCCTTAAGTCATTTTAGCCATGCCACCTCTAACTTCATGCCCTTTAGCCATGCCACTTCTGACACCATTTTGCTCATCTGTTTCTCTTTCTCTCTCTCTCTCTCACATAGATGACAAGCAGATGGGGTATTTCGTTTAGCCTTAATACATAGAAACACATCAGGATGGAGAGCAGCATCAAAAATATGAATGAACTAGTTAACAGACAGACCTTACATATATACATGCTTACATCTCAAAGGCTTACTACAAAATGGCAGTCTGTCTTGCACATGCTCAGTATTTATGCACTTATGCAAGCACTTGGCTAGCTTCTTAAAGGTACATACATACACATTGATCTGCAAAATCCATTTCCATTATGTATGTATATAGGCAAACATCATATACATGGTGTGACCCTGTACAATGTGCTGCTACAACAGGTCTGTTACAAAACATGATAGTTGTCATATATGTGTGTATTGTGTAACAAGATACTGATTAAACTGTGCAGAATAAATGTAACTGAAGCATAATGAAGGTCATGGAGGGCAAGTAATTTTCAAAATATTACACATAACAAGTCACCCTACATTGACACATCTATCTATGCTTCACAGTATGCATTGATATGTGTCACATAACACAATCAGCCTTAAAGGCAAACATCTGAAACAACTATATATCACTGTAATGACAGATGTGAACCAACATAACTGTAAAGACATTATATGACATGCAACAATATCAAAATGTATGATACTGAACATGTGTAATGTTTGCCCAGTGTACATCCCATTATAGAACATTGTTTGTGACAATGTAATAGTTACCAAATCAACACCATAAGCATTACTTATATGCTGTATAACAAAAGACATGAAGGTGTAATATTGACATGTGCAACATTGCTAATTTCATAATAGTCATATAGTGAAGATATAAATAGAAGACCATGAATGGGTCAGTGTGACCATCCTAAATTGTCATTGAATTCCTCTGGTACATTATATAGCATGCAGTAATCAGGCTATCAAACATATACCTGTTATTATTTGTACATTCCCTGACATCTCAGCCTTCGGTATAAATATAAGACACACGTGCACAGCACACAGACATGCAACACTGACAGAGGGTCAATTCAAAAAGACTTAGTGCAGGTTGATACTGACAACAGAGGTTTGAAAAGGTTGTCAGAGAGATCTTACAATAATATAAGTCACAGACTATGAAAGAAAATCCTTACCAGTATGGCCTCTATTCTTTACTTAATGTGTGTCACACATTTATGTTGAGTTGTTAATATAACATTAAATTCCATTACAACTCATCATTATGTGCAACTAGTTTGTCATGTTTACATACCATGGTTAAAATATGTGTGTAAAAATGTAAATTGTGTAACAATCCATAGTAAACTTAAAGTGTATTTGCAATTGTGAGGAACAATGCAAAATGACTAATGTGTGACATCACAGCAGTATATAATTGGATTGGAAGTTGAAAGCTGAAGAAAAATTGTGAACAGTTATAAAAACAGCAACAGCATGAAATATCTAGAATTTAAGTATGTGACACACATACCTAACTGTCCCTCCACAAATGCATCACTGTCACTGTCTATATTTGTTTCTTGCATACATATGCACCTGCACAGTGAAAGTAATGTAATGATGATCGTGAAGATAGTAGTATTGAATGCCTCAGACTTAAAATAAATATAGGCATAGCTTGTGACACACCAGTAACAGGAAATGATATGCAATATCATTTTTAACAAACCATCACAGTACAGTTATACAGCATTGCAAGAAAAGTGGAATTCAAGAATTACATGTCGATAAAGGGCTGTCAACAGTATTAAGAATGCTGAATCAGCAGAGAGTCATTCAATAACAGAACAAGCAGGCTATGAACAACTCAATGAGAACCAATACCAAACATATAAATTTATGAATGCCTGCTGTGCAAACAGTGGTAACAATATAAACAACTTATATGTAAAGCATACAAGTCAAAACCAATATGCCAGGTAAAGACAGATGTCTATCATTTAGGTTGTGTTAACAAATAGCACATAACTCAAAGTAATAACAATCTGTTTAGAATGGGTTCCTATCACGTAGTCAAACATTTACAATTTTGAACGACATATGGTCGAGACCATATGTTCGAATTTGTAAATGTTCGAGTGTGTGAATGGAAATCTCCATAAACGGAGGTTTCCATTCACTTCAATGTGGTGTGATCTCAGAGTTGGTATATTTAAGTAGTGGGGGGTGTGCATACATTTTTTTTATTTGTCCATTGTGTTTTCATTTTTTTTATAGATAATCAAAGTTCTGTAACTTCGGACATATGTGTTTGAACATATGTCAGTTGAAGTTACGACACTTTGATTATGTGATATAGACCCGTTTAGAACACATAACACTACAGTACATTCCACTGAAATTTATGTTAACATTAATGTTATCACAGTAAATCCCTGCATATTACACATGCCTTGCAGATGCATTATAGGGATTCTGACATATTATTAGCATGCCTGAAAGTCATAACACTGCATTCATAAAAATCTGAAAATGTAAAAATATTAATACAATACTATTTTGCAAGACATAAAGGTGAAATATCATAACACATACCTCTTTCCACCTGCTGCTCTTCAAGCCTGTACATGTGCTCTATGCACAAAGTTCTGTTTCTGGAAAGATTGTCAGCAGTTGCAAACAGGAAAAGATGTATTACACCAACAAAGCATTGCTTAAGCTCAGTACATAACTACTGCTATTTTATTTATATAGTTATTTATTTAACATTTATTTAACATTTGTTTACTGGGGAAGTCTGACTTGGAATGAAGCCAATTTTCAGGGGATGCCCAGGGAGAAACACTCCATAAAGAATACTAGAAAAAAAGAGTTATCAGTACATGTTAGGATTTTTCGTATTCAGTCATTAAAGTTTCACTGTCAGTACTGGACATACACAAGGATTACTGCAGACAAAGAGGAGTAAGCTAGATTCAAAGCTACAACTGCCACCTATATTCACATCACAGACCAGAACCCTACCTGTCCAGCAAAGCAATCTTCACTGTCTTTGCATGAACTGAGGGAAGTCAAACAACGTACAGCTATGAATATGCAAGGAAGCATTACACAAACTAACAGGTATGCCAATCTAAGATGACATTTTAAAAGTGTACAGACATACCTAATGATCTGGACAAAGACCTACCAATGTACACAGTCAGGTTCCAACTTTCATAGTTTGCAAGAAGACATTTGTTGGCACCTGCAACACATAAATAGCCCTTTAAGAAATGACTGTACAACTGTGTTATTCAAACTGACATATGTACATTATGTAGAAGGGCAATCAATTAAAAGAAGCAATGGATTATAACAGACTGTTGTGTAATTTAACCTGTAGTGCTAACATATGTATTATCTGTTGGCAGTATCATCTTAAGAAGAAAGTCGGGTTAGACATACATTTACAGAGGAAAATAAACACACGTGAAGGCAATCAATCTGGTTAAAAGCGGAAGAGGGGAACAACCCTCGCTTCCTCCTTTATTATAAAGCACATGGTCATGTGACCTCTCTTGACCTCCCCACACCAACGATGTCAGTGTAAGAGCACTCTCTTTATTATTATCAGCCAACACCCCCCACTTGCTCTTACACTGTATAGTAATACATTTTAAGAACATATTCTGGACAACTTTTCCTTCACATTCCAAATATGTAATACATGAACTTTTCAATCTTCGATTTCATAGCAGGTTTAGTAAAGATATCTGCAACCATGTCCATTGTCGGGCAATATTCAATGCTTATTTTGTCATCATTAAGTGCTGACCAAACACATCTCTGTCAGCTTGCTGGATTCTTTGACAAAGCGATTGCTCCTTGATTGTCCTCAGATATTGTTACTGGCACACACTTGCACTCTCCATCCATTCCACTCAACAGCTGCACAAGGTACAAACAAACTCTCCTGTGTTGTGGCTGCCACTGCCATGTACTCTGCCTCACATGTAGATAAAGCCACTGTTTGTTGTTTCTTTGATTTCCATGAAATAAGAGGTCCGTCTCTACTAAGGCTAAAGCAATAACCTGTTGTACTACGTCTGTCGTTTTGATCTGTTGCCCAATCTGCATCACTGTATGCTACAAGCTGAAGTTTCCCTTCACTTTTCTTGTAACACAGCTCTCTGTCCAATGTACCTTTTAAGAATCTTAATGCATGTTTGGCTGCTGTTAAATGAGATTCACTCGGTTGTGACAAATATTGTGAAAGTTTACTTACAATCCAGCTAAGATCAGGTCTCGTGCTTGTCATAATATATATCAAACTACCCACAAGCTCACAATATTTTCTTGGATCTGTAGATTCACTGTCACATACAAAGTTTGTTTTTTGTTCAGAAGGGGTACTTCTTACTTTACAATTAGACATGCCAAATTTCTCAATAATTTTTGTGATGTACCTCTTTTGGTTCATCTTTACTTCACCACTATTCTGGGTAAAATCAATGCCTAGAAAATGTCTAGCTTTCCGAGATCTTTCATTTTAAATTTACCTTTGAGCATTTCTTTTACATCGTTTAGTGATTCATTGTCTCTAGCTGCTATACTGAGATCATCAAGCCATATAATTAACACTGTTTTCTCATTTTCAGCTTGTCTAGTGTATACACAATGGTCTGCGGGATTTTGGATAAAACTATTTTCATAAAGATAATCGTGCAACATTTTGTTCCATTTATGCCTGATTGTTTCAATCCATACAATGACTTATTCAGTTTACAAACCAATTTTTCATCATTATTTGATTTCTTTTTAAAACCTTCAGGTTGCTCCATAGACACCTCACAGTCAACAGGGGCATGTAAATAAGCCATTTGTACATCCATCTGGTGCAATTCTAAATCGTACTGAGTTGCCATCTGCATTAGGCTTCGTACAGATGTCATGCTTGCAGTTGGTGCAAATGTTTCATTATAGTCTATACCAGCTACTTGACTGCAGCCTTTAGCCACATATCTATCTTTGTAAGTCTCAGTATTATCTGCATTGTCTTTTACAGTGAAAACCCACCTACCCCCCCCCCCCACTGCATTTTTATCTTCTGGCGGTGTGGTGAACGTAAATGTGTTGTTTTCCTTTAAAGACTTAAGTTCCTTCTTCATAGCTTTGACCTACTTCTCTGAGTTAGATGAAGTCATGGCCTCTTTAAAGTTCTGTGGTGTGTTGCATATTAGTCTGTAACAATAGTCAACATTAACTGTCACATAATCGTCATTTTCAACTTTACACTCATAGTCCTTCAAGTATGCAGGTGGTTTTCTCTCTCTTTTAGAGTAGTGTGTATCCTGCCTTTCCTCTTCTTGCCTTATTTTTGTGCCTCCATCATTTATCGTAGATTCAGTGTGATTTGCTTGTATTTCTTTTGTGATTTGACTGTCAGCTTTTGACTCTTGACTTAACATGCACACCTTTTCTGGTATTAAGATCTTCATCCATCACTTCTGGGTCTGTCTGAATATGGCATTCAGCTACATTCTTAGTAATGAACTTGAATACCCTGTGTCTAAGGACCCTTCCTGTGTCTGGATAATAGACCAGATATGATGGGCTGTTTTTATCATATCCGATAAAAATCCCCTTATCACATATTGGGTCTAACTTCTTTTTATCTTGAAATACGAAAAATCCGCAAATGCACACAGCAACCTGAAACTCTTTCTTTTTATCTTGTCTGTATGCATACCATACTGATCCAGATTCGCTCATCCTTGAAAGATTAGGCTTCTTTCCTGTTAGCATGAAGAATGGGGTCTTCTCCACATGCCTATTTAATATCTGTTGTGAATAAAAGTAGCAGTCATTACTGCATATGTCCACAACTCTTTAGGTAGGTCACTCTCTATCAACATACACCTTGCCATTTCGAACAGTGTTCTCCAGTTTCTCTCTGCTGTCCCATTCTGATGGGGTGAGTAAGGTGCTGATCTTTTGTGTCTTATAGCATTTTTACTCAATAGTGACTGAAAGTCTCTCGACATGAACTCTGTGCCATTATCTGATCTGATACACTTTACCTTCCCATAAGGGTCTGAATCTGCAATAAACTTTTCAGTCGCCTTGCCTGTATCACTCTTGGCTTTCAGAAAATAGACAAATATTACACCTGAGTAGTCATCAGTAAATGCTAAAGTGTACTTAAAGCCATCTTTTGCTACTGGCTCAATTGGGCCTGCCAAATTAGTATGGACTTGTTCAAACACAGTTTTTGCTCTTGCATCTGGTTCTCTGTTTCTGCTCTGGATAAATTTCCCTTGCGTACAGGTTTCACAATCTAGGTTAGATCTCTCAGCTTGACCTTTAATTTTCATTCCTTTTACCACTTTTTCTAATTTTGACACATCTTCGTAATTACAGTGACCAAGCATTTTATGCCATGCTTGAATGTCATAACAGCTCTGAGATGCATCATAATGTATCTCACTATCGTTTTCTTCATCATATGTGTCTAAATAATAGAGTCTGTCACTCAATTACGTCAAACCTGGTGCCGTTTTTATATGTGTCTAAATAATAGAGTCTATCACACTCAGTTATGTCAAACCTGGTGCCGTTTTTATAGATGAGTTGGTCCTGGCCTTCTTTAAAGTTGATCGAGGCCCCTTTGGATGTTGCTGCCTTAACAATAAAAATGCTTTGTGGATACGTCGGGATATACAGCGCCCGAGTCATCATCACCTTTACTTTGCACCCCTCTGTGTTTAGCAGCCATACCTCTGCATTACCTCTCTTCTGCGTGGCCCCACAGGTTCTTGTTCTGTCAGCTAATTCCACAATGTGTTCCTCCAGATGGAAAATTGCATCAAAGTGTTTAAACTTTTTCAGGTCGTTAATTATGTGTGATGTGGTGCCAGTGTCCACCATTAATCCCGTTTTAATTCACGAATTTGATGCTCATTTATTCTGAAAACAAATGTGTGATCATCCATGTCAGTTGCTTGTTTCACATTATCTTTCTTCTTTCGTCCAGAGTTACTGTCCCTGTGGCTAGAGTTTTTACACAAACTACACCACTGTCTCTGGCCTTTATATTCTCTCTGGCATTCTCGTGCCTTATGTACCTTTTGGCCACAGCTATAGCATATAATCTCTGCTTTTACTCTTTCCCCAAGGCCACTAACTTTCATCACATTATAATTACTTATGTTGGCATTAAATTTCTCGGTATGTTCATAGCTTCTCAACCTTGTTTTGAACTCACCAAAGCTCAACTCGTCATCATCTTGCGTGATGTGGACTGCAAATGGTTTAAAAGTTTCAGCCAACACTTTCAGAATCATTGCAATTAGTAATCCATCACTGAGCTTCTTCCCAGCATTTCTAAGTGCCGTAATGGCCGTTTCAGCCCTAATAATATAGCCTGTGACACTTTCACTGGCGGCCTTCTGGAAGCTTGGTAATTCGGTGTATAGGCTAATTACCCATGGCTTCCCTTTCCCAGCATAATGGTCTCTCAGGATCTGAAGCGCTTCTCTACCATCATCTGTGGCTTCTCTCATGATGAAGGACAAACTTTTGTCATCTAAGAACTGTATTAGTTCTGCATATGCCTCCTCATTTTTCTCAGCGTCGTCTTCCTCTTCATTCTCGTCATCCTCTGCGTCTTGCTGCACATTTCACAAAATGGCATCTTTCAGCCCTAGCAAACACAGGTATCCCAGAAACTTTGTCTCCCACAACTCGTAATTCTTCTCATCTCCGTCAAAACATAGTCTATTCCATTGGCTTCCTACTTCCCTCCTGGGCCCATAACCTGTTGGCGGTATCATCTTAAGGGTAAAAAAGTCAGGTTAGCCATACATTTACAGAGGAAAATAAACACACGTGAAGGCAATCAATCTGGTTAAAAACGGAAGAGGGGAACAACCCTCGCTTCCTCCTTTATTATAAAGCACGTGGTCATGTGACCTCTCTTGACCTCTCCACACAAACGACATCAGTGTAAGAACACACATACGATCATTCACTCTCTTTATTATTATCAGCCAACATTATCCAGCAATCAGTCATAAAGCATTATTAACAGAAGTATTTTATATGATGTTTCTAGAAGTTTTGCAGATAACAGAGATACGAGCAGATAATGGAAACCTAAGCTCTTTTGGCAGCAATGGACCATGGCCATGCTAGATCTGTAAAAATATAT
The DNA here is from genome assembly GCF_019279795.1 of Protopterus annectens. Lineage (NCBI taxonomy): Eukaryota > Metazoa > Chordata > Ceratodontiformes > Protopteridae > Protopterus > Protopterus annectens. Next base: position 192,595,017 of record NC_056732.1, read on the forward strand.
ACTGTATAAGTTACCAAACAAATATAGAACTTTCATATGTTATGTGGAATAGTACATGAATTACTGACAATAATGTTTAAAAAATAGGCTATGGTGGGATTTGAGCCTACTCGTAAGCAAGCAAGACTTTTGCTGTCCTGTTGCTTAACCAATTGAACTAATGGATAATACATTTCTTTAAATAATGTCAAAGTCTATGGGGTAATGACAGAATGCACATCTATAAGTGTTATAAAACTATCACGCATCAGCACACTGAGTTTAACTTTCATAGTTTGGATAAAAGTAATCATATGCATTTAAAAAATATACAAAATATTCACGACATGAATTATTGGACAACCATGTGATTCAAACCTATACATGTAAATCAAGTATATGGGCAGTTTCTCCATACTGTGCTAACCTGACAGCAATTAGACAGTATAAGGCTTACAGATTCTCACTTCTAGTACTTGCATTATGTTAACAAGACTCACACATATTTCAGCCATGATTAACTGCATTGATCTTATATTCATTATGCCAATGAAAGCAGACAAGGATTATAGAAGACTATTGTGATTTTTAAATCTTAGTGTTTACTAATGTATGTATTACTATTCACACATACCGAAGTATACTGTAACTGTAAAATGTTTCTAGAACCTTTGGAATAATGGAGAAATCCATAGTCATTCATGGGCTAATAGTTATAGGCATCAATGCATCACGGCCATGCTAGATGTGCAAAAACCTGAACTGTATAAGTTATCAAACAAGTATACATCTTCCACCTGTGATGTACAATAAATACTACATTAATTAGTGACACTAATATTTAAAAAAACAGGCTGCACTGAGATTGGAACCTGAACATAAGCAAAAGATATTCACTTTGCTATGTCACGTAAGCATTTGAGCTAAGGAACATCACAATTCATTGGGTCTTTTAAAAGCAGATATTATGGAATATCAGTAAAACTAGTATGCTTGAAATCCATATTAGTACAGAGTTATCACTGACATTCCTGCGTAAATGTTTATACTGGTCTAGTGTAGTTGCAGATGACCTCAGAATGCATCGACAAGCAATTGTTAACTTTGATGAGTAGAAGAAAATTTACTCCATGTAAATTACTATGATTAATATAGATAGTTATGGAATACACTTGAAACACAATGCATCACATAAACAGATATGCTTACTACAAACACTGATGATAATATAGATGTTTAGGTGTAGGGTATGAAACTTGCTGAAGGCATCTGGTGGCTGGAGTTGGTCCTGTGTAACCCTTAGATGATGATCTTCTACATCCCTTTGATGTAGGTCATCATAGTAGTGTATACCTGCATGCCTGTCCAGTAGATCCCAGTTCATTAATGGTGCTCGCTTGCAATCTGGTTCCAAATGTCGATCATCACGAAGTTCCTGGGATATGCTCTCATTCTCTGTTCATATCCAGCATAGAAAGTGAGGATCTGGGTGGTCTCCTTCTCTGTCCAGTTCGGCATCCAGACTTACTGAAGCCTCCTATCCTTCAACATCCTCAATATGGGTATTGAAGCTTTCACAAAAATGCCTTCCAAAAAGTTCTACATGAAGTCGCACTAAGTTTGCAGGACGCAATGGTATGATAAGAATGTATAAAGATATTACATTTTAAAGTTTGGACTTATAGGATGGTGACAGACTATTGAAAGGCACCGGGCATGTGTTACAGATATTCCCATTTATTGATAACTGTTTAGCAGTTTTGCTGAGCTCTGTATACGTACACTGAGCTATTTGTTGATGCACGAGAACTTTATAGGATGATCACTAATGGTATTGCAAAACACTGAATGCTAATGAACCTCATTAATTATGTATTGTGCAAACGTGCTTAACAGGTTTGTGTGCTTAGTTAACCTCACTCTGGGATATAGTTGAATCAGAGTTAGTTCCAAAGGAAGACATGTCAGGTAGGTTTTACTACTTGAAATTACATTATCTGTCATATGTGATAGATTTGTAACTGACAGGATGGATCTCAGTTATATACGGTCCCTGAACCACCCACAGAAACGATGACCTGGTAAGTCCAATCAAGCATTAGCAGTGTTGTTATACAGGTATCCAAATGTCAGAACAATGCTGCATCTTTTGATTTCTTAGAATGTGTATGATTTGTCCCTTCCAAAGACCAACATAGCTCCCTTCTGTATCCCTCCTCCAGACTCTTGAGTCCTATTATTTATGTCCATCACCTTTATATCTCCCTTGCATTTGTATGCCAATCTCTAACCCTTTCCCCTCTGTCTGCTGACTTCCCTTGTCAGCTATACATTGTCATGTTCATATTCCATATACTCTATATCCATTACCCCACAGCCAGAGGATTAGCTCTACTTTCTATTATACTATAAGATTACTCTTTCATCTACTAGCATTAGTAAAGTAAGTGACGATAAATAAAATATATCTCTTAGTCTCATAAATAAAATGAAATATGTTTCCTAGATAAAAAAAATATGTGTCGTAATCTAAATGCTTATCTAACAAATGTACTGCATATTTCTGTACTGCATTATAAAGTGTATTGGTACCCACATGACAACTAAAATATCTCTACTAATCTAATTAATCTAGCAAATGTACTGTATACTTCTGTACTGCATTATTAAGTGTACTGGCAACCACAGTTTCCTCTGTATTTGACTCTGCGTGTATTTGTAACATTCTTTACTTAGGGTTGTCTATGTCTTTGTTAATGTAGATATATGGAGCTTTTCTCCCCGGATCAATGCTGAAAGTGGGCTATAGCTCATGTGGACTAGCCTGGTTAACAAATGTCAAAATAAAATAAAATAAAAATATAAACAAAAGACAACACGTGTCATCCGTCACTTTTTGCAGCATGAATACTACCTGCCTCCACCAGTAGCCCATTCACTGATTCCGAGATGGAATGTGATATGCCTCACTCTAATAGCATGGCCAATGGCACGCTGGACCACTGCATGGGAGTGCAGCTGATGTGCATGGGCATGTATCAGAGGGTGTCCACCTACTATTACAGGCAAATGAACATTCACAGTGATGTCACTGATTATGTTGCACACCAGCTGCATGTATTGCATGAAGGTCAGGAGTGCAGACATGGAGCGGTCATAGCAGCACTGGCAGCACAGTGTGGTATCTATTGCACACTATGGAGAAAGTCTTGTTACAGCAGTGCTAGAGCACTGCCATAGTGCAAACCAAGTGTCCTGTGCCCTGACTGTAATGAGCAGATCATAATCAGTGGGGAGAAGCAGACCTCCCAATCATTAGACCTGCACAGGGCCCTTGGACATCAATGTCTGTGCTGCAACATACATAAACATCTGCTGTTAGTCACTCAGTTATGAACCCAGCAGTCATGTCCAGACAGACACATTACACTACTGCTCCACCCCACACTCTGTCCCACAATGATAGTGTCATCACATCCATTTCCTCAATACAACACCATGGGCCAAGTGTTTCTGGATGTGGCAGGTGCAGCCAGGACTGTGGTGTGAACCATCAGTGTGGGTGCCCTCGACTGCATTAGAGTAACACTTATCACTTATTATCTTATAGTGGTGGTCATGTACTCAACTAGTATGAACCTCTCTGGTATTTCACTATGTTGGAAAGCAGACCTCAGGGCATTTTTCCTCCATATTGCTGCATCATACACATTATTGGGATGTATAGCTATGATATTAGTAATGAGGTTGTCTGCAGAATGCACCTGACAGCTGAGCAATGACCACCCCATTCTATGATATACTGTTCAGCACCAGGTGCAGATGATGTTTTGATAGGGCTGTGGGCACAGTCTATTGCACCAAGGACATGGGGGAAGTTGACTACGGCAAAGAACAGCTTCATAATATTTCTGCACTCCATGGCTGTTGTTAAGAAGTGTATATATTCATTCACCTTGGTGCACAATGCTGCCAGAAACTATGTGAGAGTGTGACTGACAGCTGTTAGGGGCACTCCTATGGCATCTCTTTTGTGCCACTGAAATATCCCAAACGGCAGTACATCCAGACTCAGGGATACTTTTGTTTCTACTGGTACTGGATTACCCCACACACTATGAGGATGCATGTGTGGTGCACACATCCTGAACAAACTTTCTACCTAATCTATATCTATCTATTATTTCCTGTTCAGACAGCTGCCTTAACTGTGGCCTGGTTCTCCACCTGAACGGCTGCCTTCTGGATGCCTTTGCAGATCATCCACTATTATGGCTTGCAGCATCCCAGCCTGCTGCACTGCATTAAATGCTGGTTGCATTTTTTTTTTTTTAGTTATATTTGTGGAATTCACATAATTCCCTAGGAATTTGCAGAATATAGTTATGTTAACTTTCATCATGTATGGCCTCTGCTGAGTGCTTTCAGAAAGTTGTTGAAGTACTATGTCACATTTAAATTGCAATGGGCACACCTGCTGTGTATTGGAGCATGGCGGGCATGCACAGAGTTAGCAATTGTCCTACGCTGAATAGATAATTACATGGTCTTGTTTTATTGTACTTTATGAAATTACTTCTGCCACTGATGAGCTTATAGTTTCCTTTGGCGTGCTGCACTGCCCACAACTTTCTTCTGGAATTCTGCCCATTGTTAATATGACAAGCATTTATCAGCATATGAATTAATAGTAGCAGGCATTCCAGAAGAACTGATCTTGATTCATACAAAATGTAAAAGTGACAGATAATGAGAAAAGTAACCTCTGAAAATAACAAAGCTCTTGGAATTACCTGGTATTGCTTATTAGACAAAACTATTAAGCCTATGATTAGTATGGGGACCGCTAGTTATTGCACTGTGCTTTTGTTACAATTACTAAATGCCAGTCATAACAAAAAACATAGCATTAAAGAAAAACAGTTATTTGTATAAGTTTTGCAATATAAAAAAAAACATTGTTCGCTCTGATGGCCTCCTAGCCTAAGTACAAGTCCCAATTGAGTCCCAAACACTTTGAAAAATAAAGTTAGAATAAAACAGAAACAGCAAGTTATAAAACTTGCATCTATGTGGCTGTGAGTAAAGGTTGGTAGTCAGATCAATTGCTGTGTAAAGCAGGAAAAACTAATAAATAAAACTTAGCACTAACTAGAGGAACTGAAGTACTCTTTATTAAAAATGGACATGAGTGCTTTAATTTTGTTGAAACAAGTCTCCATCAGATGTATGTGTTGAGTTTTGCTGATTTTTTTTTTATTTTAGTAAATATTGCCCCTGACTTTTTCTTTAAGTTCTACTCTTCTTATAATGACAATTATGTTCCTCTGAATATCATTAGAACCCCTGCTGTGCTCTCTCCAGGCTCTGATATGTGAGATATGATACAAATTAAAACAAAAAATCCTGGTGGGCCATAGGTATTCTGTTTTAACAGATCTGCACCACTATGGTTCAGAATAATTGAAAACCTTTTCTTATTCTGTCATTTATACAGGAAGAATGCATTGGGGCTGGGTGGGGGGACTGAATGTGAGCACAATAACTGAATAAGTTTTAGCCTCTCTTACTGGGCAGAGAAAACCTGACTGCTGTTCTTCCTATTTCTAGATGATTTTTTCATTTTCAGATATGAACAAAAAAGGTGTACTGAACATGTGCTATGGTACTAATTATGTTAGCAGTGTATCTTAGTGGGTTAACTTAATGACATGTATATAAATTATATCCTTTACATCAGGATTTGTTTCCCATGAGCTCAATTAATCTCTTTACCAGATATTAGGTCTCGAGATCCTTAGTCACCCTTGGCAAACATGAACCTGGACTCAGTTTTTTGCTTCCTTTAATTCTATTTTTTTAAATACTGAGATTAAGGGGTATAAATAACTGCAAAGGAAAAAGTCCTAATAATTCAGGCTACATCAAAGGCCAAGACTAATCAAAAGAGGGTAGAATCTTAAAATGAATTAGCATTTCAGCCTCTCCTGAGTTAATTATTTCTGGTAAGATATGATGACCACTGACAGCTCTGAGATAAGAGAAGTATGCCTGGGTGGCCATTTTGTTTCAACATCAAGTAACTAGGGCTTCGATTTTTGAAACATATCTCTAGAAAGTAATACTTTGGCAAGTCAATTTTATTTCACAGTTGTCCGGCCTTGGGGCAGTGTGATAAAATTTGTACCAGCAGTTTGCATCGGAAATGTAGACTAAGTCTTGAATGTATTAAATGAGCTCTGAAGCAGTGTGAGTTATAGATTTCCCCTGGGTCTTGGTAAATTATTCTTTTTTTAGACAAACATCTGGCATTTGATTCTAGAATATGTACAATCCAGTGTATATTAAAAACAAATTTGCATTTTTCAGTTTAAAGAAAAAAAAAACGACATTCTAAGAATATTGTGTGCAAGGTCTGTGTAAAACAAAACATAAATTGATTATTTATGTCAGTGAACTAAAGCTGACTGTGAAAGCAACTATTTTTTTAACTGAAAGGAACAAGAATTCATGCTGGCACTATACATTTGTCCTCTGATGAAAAGGTAATCAGAGTAAGGGGAAGAAGGAGTCACAGACAACAATAATGAATACATGAAGTACAGCATTACTTTGACAGCTTTTTAAAAGCCATCATTGAATGTTGCTGCTATACATATTAGATTCGCTGTGCAAAATATATGTTTGAATGAAAACAATACTTTCTATTGGCTACTGCAGTAAGTACTAATGCTCCCTAGTGATATCGCTATCGGCTAGCAACTTGATAGCTTTTTTCTAGAATAAATAATATGATTGTGCTTTATTTCCATATTTCTAATCTTCATCTATTACTTCAAAATAACATCTACTAAAATATGTTTTCAGTATTGTTAGTCACTTTTAAAGTTTGCATGACAGAGCATATTTATTTCTGAAAATTTCTCTAAGTCTCAGCTATCATTCCTATGAGTCAATGAAGTCACTTATTTTGATATCACATTTTTGCTGTAGTTTGCTGGGGTAATATCTATTGTTGCTTGCTCTGCTCTTTCCAGCGAATATTAAAATTAAACATAGCACTACTCTGGCTAATAGAATCTGATAATCCAAGGGATGTATTGTAATATTCTGAAAGTGATTGCATGGATGGAATCTTTTAGAAATAAGGTTTTAGATCAGTGTTTGAAAACTCACTGCCATGATCAACTACTGAGTTTGCTCATTTATCTGAATTTCATGTAGTTTACATTGAAACTGGTTTTCAACTCTGAAACATATTCTGAAATTACAGGGATTCATTAACAGTCATAAACACTTTACACAAAAGCTACACAATTTGTGCATGTTAGCACGATTAGCAGCAGTGCTCATTGAATATGCAAGCTGGTAAGAAAGCCTACACATTTAGCAACATCTGTTCATGGTCATCATAAGTATTAGTGGCAACAAAGTGATGCACAGAGGCTCAAGCACACAATATAAACAACATGTGTTGCCAGCAGACAAACCTAGTGAGCGAGCACATGCTGACAGCATAACACAAGGCAAGGCCAACTGTAATGAAAGAATTAAAGATGCAGGGAAACTGTATTCAGATATAGGGATTAGTCCACAAACATGAAGCAGGGGAAGCGAATCAGTGAAACTGTAGTCACATAATAAAAATAAATGTGATTAGAGCACTAATGACATAAATTAGTTACGCTGAAGGTATAAAGTAATCCTGTTCACTTTGATTGAATGCACATAAATAAAAATGGAAGTGCTGGCCAACGATGTGAGAGGGCATACAACTATAGTGTAACAAAGGGAAGTAAATGTGATACATGTTTATAAAATGTGGAGTTGAGATAAGTGTTATCAAAGACAGTAGATACGTTAGTGGATATTTGCATGTACTGCAGATATTGCAAATTAGATGTGCATATAGGACATCATCTGTTGTAACTGACAGTATGCTTTTATTTTTCATACCATTCTGTATACACATACATTAAATTAATGCTTCAGCTGTTGTCTCATGCAGTTCAGAAAGGGACACTTCTTTGTCATTTGTTGTCACTTGTAACCATGGAAAGGTTATTGTGCACGTTAACATGTATTAGCCAAGTATGTGTTGTATATTAATGTAAATGATAAATTGTTAAAATCAGTAATAAAACCCAAATGTACATTTGCCACTATACATGTTCTGTGGCATGCTCAGTAATATTTGTGTTACTTACATGATTGTATTAAGAATGCCTAGGTACACCTGTGTGGTTGTTATATTGAAGTGCTCTGCCACTGGAATGTTTACTGTGCGAGTGATGAAAGGTAATATAGTACATCCACATGACTGATGTTAAATGCACATTCAGGTTAAAGAATACTGAGGGTGGCATTGCCTTATGTGTATGTAGGAAACAATACCGACAGTTGTTATGTCAGTTTACACACCTGCGACAATATGGAAATATTAAGGAGAATCAGCATCACCTGTGCAGTCATTCCAATAACAGCATCAAGGGATGAAAATAAACTTGTTTAGGCAACATGCATGATGTGAAAGGTAGAATGTTAGTGACTCATCATTCATGCTGTGCATGCATGTAGCAAAATACAGAGGGACATGACACATATACAGAGGTGTCACATGGCCGGTATATAAACAGGATAATGATCTGATATACATATTGCCCATACCTCTCAATCTGGAAACATCGAAAATCTGGACAAAGCCCATGAAAAATAGGTACAAATCTATATGCTGATTAACATAAAATTTGCATAACTAATTATGCAGCCCCACCCACTCAAATGGAATTGTGGGATGCCAACTTTTAAACAGAAACCAAAGAACAGACAACCAAAATATGATCATGAAACACAAAATAAGAAGAACAACAATAGTGTTTTATTTATATTAATATTTGTACTTGTGCAAAACTAAAATTGAATATTCTTTTAGAAAAATAGTGTCTATATTATAACCTCGAATGATGAAAAGAGCGAATGCTCTTTAATCAAACCCTGAAAATTGAAAGCACTAAATCATTAACACATGGAACAGCGATTTTTTTTTACCAGGGAAAAAAATTACACTACTCTGCAAAAAAAAAAATCCAAACACAAAATAAAGTGGGGGGCTGTGCCACCCCCCCCATTTAAATATATCAACTCCAAGATCGCACCACAGTAGAGGAAATGGCAAAGTCCCAAAAACGGCCCATTGATTTATTTTTTTCCCTGGGGAAAAAATTGCTGTTCGGTGAGTTCGGGATTTAGTGCTTTCGATTTTAAGGGGTCGATTAAAGAACGTTTGCTCTTTTTATCATTCGAGGTTATAATATAGACCCAAACAATAACACTGGGTAAGGCTGCACTTGCCTTCCGCCTTCTTTAAATAACATAAAATATAAACCAGAGAACAAATTATTTATATATTATTAATTAACACAAAACTTTGAACATGTATAAAATTAAAATAAAGTTCTCTTATATAAAAAGAAAATGTACTGTCTTGTACAAAGTAGTCTACTTACTTACTACAACATACATATAAAACAACAAACAAATTTTAACAAGTTCTGATTTACACATAAATAAATTATGCACATTATTTTCCTTGCCCTTTGGCCCGGTCTGGCACTAAAACTAATTAGGTATATTTCATCAATAGTTTATTAAAGCTGTCCCAGCTATTATGATTTTGCAATAAGATTTAGCAATTTATTATTTCTGTATTAGTGATTTAATTTATTGAAATCCTGCAATAACCAGCTTGAAGGTGTATCCTAATAGAAAGGGACAATATGAGTAAATGGAATGGAAGAGGCTCTCCAGAAACATTCTTCTTCAAATGCATAAACTAAGAAATACAATACATATGCATTTGATCCACTCTGACATTGTAATTCTTGATCTTGCTTCCAGTGAGACAGAAGACAAATAGTTTTGCGTCCAAGAGAAAACTGCACTGTTTATTTTGTGAATGCACAGATACTGACTCAGAAAACTGACTAATTACAAATTAATGTTTAGCTAATAGCAAATAATGCGCAATTTTTTTTTTTTTTTTTTTGTGTAAGCTATCAGTGTGCATTTTAGAAAGGAATTTGGATTTTACTCTGCAAGGATAGCAACAGTATAAAATACATATACATGCACTACATTTTATACATATACATGCACTACATATACATGTAGTGCATGTATATGTATTTTATACATGCACTACATGGATTATGGATGGACTGTATGTAGTCCACCTCAATAAGTTAGTTAGAATATGTAGGTCTATGCTTATTTTGTTGTTTTATGTCAGTGGAGCACAATTAACAGAATAGTGTGCCAGCCATGCTTTATAAAATATTTGAAAATGTGATTGGAAGTCAACTTCAGTATACAATCTAAGATTATAAACATCAGCATTTTGACTTTAAATTTCAATTTAATTTTAATATCCACAGTTCATAGTTCAGGTGGGTGGGAGAGTGATGTTTGTAAAAATGGACTAGCATATGGTACAACCAGTTTGGAAGTTTATGTTTCTGTCTACAGAAAACACATATCTACCACAGAACCTAGGTTCCGTGATGCAGATTCTTTCCTAGACACATACAGACAAAAAGCTCTAAACTGTGTGCAGCACATCTCAACCACTTCTGAAAAATCCCATTATTTCATCCTGCCTTAAAGGTAACCTACAATCAAATAAAGTGAGCTACATATCATCTCAGTGCCTCTCTGCCAGAAACCTTTTCCTGACTTCAGTTTTCCTTCATCCACACATTCTAGGGCAGGGACTCAGTGAGTCTACTACTATGACCCAAAACATTTCATTTTTTTCTTATCTTTTTCAGCTTTTTATATTATTTATTTTACTTTTTTTTACCTGCTAGTGCTGCTGGTGGAGGAGCCGGGGGAAATAATTTTTTTTCATGATTGATCAGATCGTCTCTGCCCAGTTCCAAGTCCGTTAACACTTGTGTATTATGTTCTGTTCTCTTGTTTTGCTGCTGTGAATTCTGCCAGTGCTGGGGGGGGACAGGTTGGTTCTGGTTCAGGACTCAGGAAAGGATCACTGGATCAGGAGTTTCAGCCAGGAGTCCAGGAGAACACAGACAGACACAGTCAGTTGTAAGTTGTTACACACACTTATTATTTTAAATAATAAAAAAACACACTATAGTCTGCTAGCCTAGTACTACTATTATCTATCTCTGTCTGACCGCCGCACAGCTCCGAGTCCATTATACTGACTTAATTGGTTGGCTTGGTAACGGTTCCCTTCCCTCGATTGTGTTCAACTTCTGCATCTGTCCCACCCCTCTTTCTCTTTATTCCCCTATCCCAGACAGGCTGTGAGTGAGTGCGAGACCAGCATGCCACTTGCACTGCTGTAAAAGTAAACAAACTCATCTCTCACTCACTCAGGCTGGCACACCAAGATAATGTTTCAACAAAACATTGTTTTCATGTTCTGTGCCTTTTGTGCAAAGCCAGCAGACTCTCTCATTGTGTGCTTTTATTCACTCCTCAGTCCCCAAACAACCAAATTGCATTCTCCAAGTTCGTGCCCTACCCTGACTATGGTGCATGTGTTCTGTGAATTCTTCAAATAGTGGTGTACACTTGCCCCCTCATTGTTGTTGACCATTAGGAATCAAGGATAAACGCAGAGTGCAGACTTGCCCATGACTATTAAAACATGTGTATGAGAAAGAATGAATGGATGGATGAATGTTGAGAACGAGAGAATGAAGGAAGAAGTTTGTATAAAACATTAAACAGAGCAAGCTTGCAGACTCATTAAGTAGTTGTAACAGATGCACAGAACTTAACTTCGTGGTTATGCACTTAGGTACTACTCTCAAATTTGTCTATGTTATGCATGTTCATTGTTCACTATTCCTAATCCGCACCCACACAGGATTAACAACATAGTTATTATGCAGCAGTGTGTGGTGATTCTTGCTTAGTGCTACTATGTGAATAATGTGACTGATAGTGCTGGTGCTGGCTGGGGATGGGGAACTGGGGATTAAGGTCATCATCAGCCCAGAGCAGCTATCAGATAAATTCCGACAGGCTGGCAGACTGCTCATGAAGCTGACATCACCGCACATGCCTCCACCCTATGACGTCAGTCCTATAAACATGGAAAGAAATTTAAAAAAAAGGCCGGAAAATTCGGAAATTAGGGGGTGCCACTCTGAAATCATGGCACCCCATTAACTAGAGCTCAAAATCCGGAAATAACCGAGTGATTTGGTACGGTTGAGAGGTATACTGCCATTTCTCCAACTATAGGAGATGTGACATAAATACATGCAAACTGAGTCATGCTAATGTGGCACATGTGAAAATACATATAAATCAAGGTACCAGTCAAGTGTAGTCCCTCCCCTGAAAATGGGTTATGCTTCTGAATTTTGTGATGTATATCAATATGCCTATGATGTATTTTTGTGTATATTAAAATGTATAGGTAGTCCACAAAAGACATGAGAAAAAGAACTGCCATACCAGACACGCTGATTAGAATAAGTGTATTAAACAACAAATGTGATGCCAGTATATTTAATTGCTATATAGTCCTGAAGTGAGCCTTGTTAAAAACACTAGTTAGAACTGTAATGACACTATAGTAACATACAACATACTCAGATGAAGCATTAATGCAAATTAGCAAGTGAACTACTTGTAGGTTTTTATTGCACATACACCAACTGTACACAGGCCTGTGACAAATGTTATCCTCTGCCCATAGATCACTAACTCCATTACATAGGTGTTGGCAAAGCCAAAATTATAGAGGATAATTCAATGCAGCCCAGACAAAAAACAAGAAATGACAAGATATATATCATGAGTTTTAGTAATGAATATTCTATTTGCTAAATGGTGTGGATCTACTACATCATTATACTTGGCACGCTCACAAGGAATTCCAGCAATGACTATGACATCAAATAAACATTACAAACACATAAGCATGTCTCATAACACAGGCCCTCTCACACTTTCTGATGATTTTTCAGCATACCACACATTCAGAAATGGTATATAAGCCCTCATGCCCTATTAAGCACTTGAGTGTGAACAAAATAATTACAGTAATTCATAAATGTGTGTATGAAGACATGCAATACAGACAATTATTATATGGAACATAAGCAATACCTGTGAGTAATAACTGACATACTCAGCAATTGCCAGACTCAAACACATGCCAGGGCAGATCTCAGAGAGATCGGTATAGAGCACTGATGCCACAGAAATAGGCATATTGGTTGCATCATGAAGAACATCCTTGAAGGTGTGGCAATAATGGAGAATACTGGACCGCACCGCTGTTTGTGTGTAGCTGTCAGAACATTACAGAAATTGCTTAACATCTAGGAGCTGATGCATATCATCTCTGCAACAACTCTCATAAGATCATAGGATCATAGGAAGTTACGAGGCTATTGGCCCTGAAGCCCTTACAAGCCTAGTCAAGAATTCAGCCCATGTTCCAACAAGTCAGCACCCTATGCCACTGTCCAGCATGGACATAGGTGGAATTCCAGGGGTGTATTTTCTCTTCCCCATCCATTTATCCAGATTGTACTTAAAAATGTTTAATGAAGGACTCTGCTTTACGTTAAGAGGGAGTCTATTCCACAAAAAGGGGAGTTTCTTGGACACAAATCTGTCCCGCCAACGAGTCCTATTGATGTCACAGACCAGGCTGAGGTCTTGCATGTGGGTTACTCAAGTGGAGCTTGACTTGCGGATATGCAGCAGTCCCATCGGGGTGGGGTCTGAGATTGCTTTTTATGTCAGACAGAGGTCATCTCTGAGGAGTCTGTAGGAGACTGAGTAGAGGGACACGGTTTGTAGCCTATCTGTGTGGGGTAGATATTTGAGGTCCTGGATTCTCCAGGTGAGGAATCTGTGTGGTCTCTCCAGCTGCTGCATGTGTTTTGCAAGGTACATGGAGAATGGGGCATTGTATTCAATAATCGGTTTTATAAATGAAGAATACAGGGATGTTATGACCACCTTGTCCCTGGATGAGATACCCTTACTAATGAGGTGAGGCATTATTATTTGGAACATAAGCAATGCCTGTGATCAATAACTCTTTGCTCAACAAACAGGGGCAAAGCTAAAAATAATGGGTAGGAAACCCATTATTGTTACTTATACTTCTCAAGTGACCTCATTATGAGGAATGCTCCTCATTCTGACTCTTAAAAAAGTCCATGATCCTTACTGTCTCACATATGAAGGACATGTTCCACATTCATCATTAAGATTTTTTATAATTAATGTCATGGATAACCAAGAGATACGTTTAGTAATAATAAAACGCTTTTTACTTTCATCATATTTAGTGACAGTAACAATTTCAGATGACAATGGAGAACACTGGACTTTGCGTAACCATGTCACTCGTTATTCTAGATTTGCACTTAACTTGGTTCAGTGCTCTTCATTACCACTGAAGGGATTACACCAGTCTCCTGTTCTTAGGACTATGAATTCCCTAACTTTAAGTTTGAGACTGTACAAATTGTGATCCTTTTCCTGTGCTATAAATACTTCCTTTGTCTAAAGCACTCCTCGCCAACACACTTATCTGACAGACAGATGTTACCGAATTCAAACCCTTGCCAATTATACTACTCATTCTACAGAGCTGTGTACTGAAGGTGTCTGCCACATGAGATAGCAACGGAGCTTGTCACAAATACCAGAAACCAAGATGGGAAGCAGGAAAGGGCTTTTAAAGTTAAATTATGCAATTAAAAAATTGTCAGAGTGATGAACAGGAGGTAGCTATGTTAATGTACACACAACAGTTAATAGTTTAATATCAGTGCTGCTTTGCCAAGTTAGTCTTTTTCTTCCAAATTGTTTTGCATACACACAATCTCAAATTCAAACCAAACTATATCTGTGTAGCTATGCTATACAAGTCAGTACTAACTACATGTGCCCTAAATGTATTCACACCACAAAAATCTAACACCAGATTCACTTCCATGAAATCTCAAAATGTGTTCAAAGTTGTTTGTCCAACATAAAAATGGATAGAAATAATTTCATGAGATGGTGTTTATGTCACGTCTGTATATACACATAATGTTACCCTTTGCCGGAATTAAACAGCCACCTATATCAGTTCACAAGCTGATGAAATGTGTATGAATCACACGTACCAGATTGGAAGCCTTAACACAACTGTGAGATTCCACCTTTGTGAAGTCATTACATTATATGATTGCATTGCAATCCAGTAGCTTAAGGTAAAAGGGATAGAGTGGCCTCTCCCCACTTTAAATGTGCACATCATAACTGTAGTGAATGTCTTTAGTGCATAGCAGTACACTGATTCATAATGATTTTAGTCACTCATTGCAGGTTTTGATCACCCACGTATGTGAACATGGAAGCTACATAATATTGTGAAGAATGAATGCACCACAGAAGTTTTACTGCAATATGTATGTGCATTTGAGGTTCATGTTCATTCACTGAAGGCAAATAAAACAAAACCAGTTTGCAGAACTGCCTTCAGTGAACATTAAAACAATATTTTCTTGTAGGGGAATATAGAAGTGCAGCCAACAGAAAATAAAACTGGAAATCCACTTTATTACACCACAGTAGTTTAAGGAGATTTATACCAGAGCATTTAGAGATTTGTGAACTCAAATGTCAATTTCATTTAAATGCTACTAAGACCCCAGGATTAAATGAAAATATCAACATTAATTGTATTTTAAAATTGAAGAATTATAAAGGATTTGAACATATGCAAACATTGCTTGGGGTTTCTTTTGGTTTATTTTGGCAACTACAATGTAATTTAATAATTAAGTTTTAACTTGGTAATTAATTAGGGTATTGCCTTAGTGATGTTTTTAAGTGGATTTGTATATAAGGGAAACATTTGTTGTAATTTTTCAGTTCTGAAGAAGTCCCTAACAGATATTGGGATGAAAGCACTCAACTATTGTGGTGTAATAAAGTGGATTTCCAGTTTTATTTCCTGTTGGCTGCATTTTTATACTTTTCTATTTAATTTCTTCCTGGTTAACTTTCTTGTAGGGTGCCAAGCACCCTTGCTCCTCTCATGTGGGGAGATACACCCTCAGAATTATAAATACCAACACCAAGGTTGCATAAAGGTAGATAAAAAGGCAATTTCCACATTTGTTTCACCTTTGATTTCTTTGCATTCACTGAAATCACCTTAAATGGACGCACATACTGCTGTGTATCTGAAGACATTACATCATCATATTGCTGCTAGGTGTATGTGAGCCTGTAATTTGGTGAAAAGAGTGGTGCAATATGTCTCATTGTCACACAATACTGTATGATGCAAGGTCTACCTAAACATATGTGATGCATAATAATGCAGTCATCACTGCAAAAGTAGACTCCCAGTTATGCACACTGTGTAGATAATCATGGATTCAAACCCATCACTTACTAAGGCAACAACATACAGAACATTATCTTATTTCCTTAGAACAGAGGAGAAAGCTTACTACTACTGTTAGAAAAGGCAAGTTTCATCAAATTACCTCATCAGTCTTATAGCATTATCTGTGAGAAATGGACAAAAATTATTTTAAGAGGAATTCTCAGCGATAAGTGTACGTAGTTAGTAGGTGGGTCACAAAATTGTTACCTACGTGTACATTAACAGTTATAATGACATAACTGAGTCTAAGGAGCAATGGGTGGATTTGAACTGACTATCTAAGATCACAATGTACAGAACATTGCTTGAATCGCATGTGCCACATGAGATGTTGGTTTACAATTGTGACAGGGCACATTTGAATGGATGGCATCACCATTGTTTAGTAGGGTGATGCTTCTGCTACATAGAAAAGAAGGTGGAGGAAGAGCACAATAACATTGTACAGCTACACATTCTACAGGCATTTTTAACCTTTTCTACACAGCATGACAGAGAAACATGCACTCATAGCAGTCAGTCATTGCTGGATTCAAACCATCTACCTATCTAGTTACACAGTCCATAAAGCATAGTATCAACAGCCAGCACCACAGGTTAAGTTATATTACAACTGTGAGATTGGGCAGCTTTGAAAGCATTATCTAATCAGTGTATTTCTAAAACTGGGTTTTGCCTGTGGTTGCCAGAAAGTTTTAGGGTAGCTCTGCCAGTGAAAATATGTCTCTTAAGTAGAAATTGAAATAACAGGTCTTGTAATGGAGCCAGTTGTACATGACAGTACAGACAGTTACACAATGCTGGATTTGAACCACCTATATATCTCGTAACACAATCTATAAAGAGCAGTATCAATGACACACTCCACAAAAAAGTCTTATTTTTAAAGTGAGAGACTGTACTTTTGAAAGGATGACCTCCTTAGTATATTGCAGAGGAGATGTTTTTGTTAAAAGTGGGATAAAGTGAGGGGGGAGTCCTCTCGCAGTTAAAATATTTCTCCTGAGTGAACTGGGCGCATCAGATGTGTTGATCAATGACATCTTAACTAGCAATACAGATGCCCACATAAACACACATTCTTGAAGCTCAGTCAGTGCTGCTTTGGAACAGCTACCTTTCTATTCATACAATCTAGAGAAGGCAGCATTAACCACAAATGCCACAGGAGAAGACTGAATGTAAATGTATAAAAGTGGACATTTGGAAGGATTACCACATCAGTGTGTTACAGAGAAGCTATTGTGCAGGTAGAAGTAAAAGCAATGTGATGATCATATTTAATGACATAATACTAAGATAAGTTATCTATCCTTTCATTCATGAACATTGTGTTATAGTGAGTGACATGTACCAGATTCACAGTATTGTTTTGGATAGCAATCACACTTGTGAAACAGCAAATTGACAAATAAGCATTCATGAGTGTTCACTTTGAGATGATCTTATGGAAAAATTAGTCATATGTGCTCATACTTGGACACTGTGTCCTTAAAATGTAAACAAATGTGTCAAAAATATGACACTGCATTGTTCAATAACACTCATGAATTGTGTGTGAAAGGTTACTACACCATTGTACACTATTTCCCAGTTTGTGCTGGCGTGCAGACAGATCTGTGCAGAATGATGTGTTCATTCAACAGCACATTGAAGTCCACATATCTTGAGTACAATAGCTGATTAAGTTATACAATCCACTCACCTGTTTTTTTGTAATGCTCTCCCCAACAAGCTTATCTGCACAAGTGATGACAAAGTATTAACCCATATGTAAATTATAGCTTGAAATGTTGAATGTTGAACAGTAATTAGAAGACGTCTCTGGTGCTCCATGCCAATCTTTGCACAAATAGCAAGTACAGGCATACAAATAAGTATGATTATGATCAAATGTAGAACAAATATATGGTATCTTAATTTTTAATGAGCCATGATTTACACATTTCTCATGACACTTGCATTGCATTAATCATTATATGGATGGTGCAGGTGTATACAGAGGAGATACATAGATAGACCTCATATCTGAAGACTGTCTATGTGTTTGAGGCATGTTACAACTATTGCAATGCAATTCTATGTGTTTCTATGATGTGGTTGAGTAATGAAGGCAATACATGTGTAACAGATGTGTATGAGTCATACTTAATATACTTCAGAACATGGATGACAATAAAACAACACTGATCCTATCGCCTTATGTGTATATAGCAACAATACAGTCCAAATGTGCCTATTCTACACTGCTTGTTAATACATAAAGGCTGGATTATACCTAATCTCCTCCAGTAATGTATTGGTTGATATCAGCAGATTGTGAATGAGTATGTAACTGCTGAGGGTCCAAACATGTGAATGATCAAAAGTTAAAAGTCAAGGTAAACTTTATCGTCATTCAGACTCCACAACAAGTTCAACTGAATGAAATGACATTACTCCAGTCTCTTTGTGCAAACATCTAACATGCAACAATTCACATTACTACATTTAGACATTTCTACTTCATAATATTTACTGTTTTACATGTCAACAGACATTTACTAAGCTAAAGGGACACTGTATTTATTGCACAGAATTTCACAGCTACTTCTTATTGCACAGGATTCTGTTGGCACTAGTCTAAGGAAACAATATTTACTGCACAAAAGTTTCACAGCTGTTACTTATTGCACAGGGTGCTGTTTTAGCATCTGTGGATATCACACAAAAATAGGGTATACTCTGTTTAGATTAATTGCACAGTACTAAACCTGAAAATGGAAACATAACAAAGAAAGAAAGTTTGTGGGCAGCATGCTTCATAACATTACTTACAAGTGAAACATCTGTATGGTGTATAATCAATGCTGCAGCCTGTTAATGAGATGATAATTACAGTCTCCTCATAGTGTTATCAGCCTGTATTTCCAGAGATCAATGAGGCTAAGCATAGTAGCATGAAGGGCATCAGAGTAATACAGTCTAAGGTAAAAACTCACAAGATTTTGTCATAAAATGTGAACTGTCGTTTATTGTCATTTCATATTGATGCATGGTGCCAGGCATAGTTGAAATGTTGTGGACTCAGACTGATAATACAGAAAGGAGTACAGAAAAAGAGAAGCCCCTGGATTTACTAATCTTTCATGCAGGACTAGCTTAGTCCTGCACAGAAGCGGCCGTTTAGGAGCAGGATGGCAGTGCGCCATGCATATTAATGAGGCATGCTGCCTGAGCGCCTAAGCTTACACGGAGCTTGTAAGAGTGCAGGGGGCATGTCTGAGAGCAGAGCTTTCAGAATATACATGTCCCGCAGTAAAGAACAGCAGTAAGGCCAAAGGAATGAGCGAGACCGCTCATAGGTGTCCACATATCCCCAGCAACATTCCCCCACAAATACAACAGCAATACTAAATACAAATCAAATAAACAAAACTATTTTTTTTTTATTATGAATCGATTATAGCTAACAGTTGGTGCGTTGGTGTGCCCATCGCTTAGCTACGGTTAATGCAGCTTAAATGGCTGAACAGGATAACAAGGAAGATATATACAAATGAAATAGTATAGCAATAGTGTAGTGGGCAGAGCATTCACCTTACAAACAGGTATTCCTGGTTCAAGTCCCACTGCAGCATATTCCATTTTTCATGGCAAATCACATTATGACCAATATTTTAGTTGCATAACCTACTAAATAACATATTTGCGAACTGGAGTACTTCATTAAATGTACATGTGAGGTATCAGTGTCATAAAGTTGCAAAGTCCACAGATAAGCACATGTGCCCCATACAGTATATGTACAGAGGAATCATGGATACAAATGGACGGCAAAATGTGTAATGAATGACAACTCCATACAGCTTCCAAATCCCCCACCTTCCCAAGAACCATTAGATATTACTGTCTAAATCAGTGCAATTGTAAGTGAGAGTAAGCACTAGTAAGCAACTGTAAGCACCGATAAGTAGTAGTAAGCATGTTTAACAACTAGTAAGCGAGTTTAAGCCCATTTGCATGGGGGTAATAAATGCACACACAGGTTAAGCAATATTGAAGCTAACTCTCTGTAAGCATATTTAACCAGAGGTTAGCATTGGTTACCCTCACACAAACCCATGCAAACCTGCTTACAGCTGCTCAAAAGTGCCTTAATCACTCTGTATCCAATGACCCTTGTTCTGCTCAGCAACAAAATAAACAGCCATGCCGGTCTTGAACCCAGGACCCTACACACTATAGTCATAGTAGTTAACACCAAGCCATCACAGCAGTAGAGAAGAATGAGGTATCACTAAACAAGTCCTCAATATAGTAAAATCAAACTGAACCTGTGAAGGGAATCAGTATACAGTCATATGTTCTATAACCCACTACATAACATAAGTATTTGAACTGGAGTACAGCAGTAAGCCCAGATGTGAGGTGTAATTGTAATAGAGTGCTGAAGTCCCAAATAAAACACAAGGACCCCATACAGTGTATGTACACATGAATCATGGATACCAGGCATATACATAAGATGTAATGATTAAGAAATCAATGACAAAATGAAAATATAATGCAAAGTCTAATGTAAGCAATCCTAAACATTGCACAGGCCAGCTCAGGAGGTGTAAGCAATGTGCACGCCAGCTAACTCAATGTTCCCAGTGGTATACACCTTTAAACAATGTCAACCTTAGGTAAGCAGGTTTGCCCATAGACTAGCCTTTTCAAAACCAACCAATCACGGCAAAGTGTGGGAAATTGGCCCTACTTAAACCCAACAGGTGGGAATACATCTCATAACTGGTTGTAGCTTCCCAATGTAGGCACAATGGCAGAAAGGGGAGAAGGTGTGTGCTTCCGGGCACAGCACTGGTGCATCTAGGAGTCCAGAGTCATGGCAGGACCCCTTGTTAAAGACCTTGAGCAGAGACTGCTGCAGGGCCAGTACCAGGGTTCCTAATATTAGGGGGGAGCCTGGGACCATCTTACCCGTGACCTCACCAGTGCCACTGGCATACCCCGAACTGGTGAGCAGATCAGGCATCACTATGCCGACTTGAAGCAGTGTAAGTGGGACCTCTTGGAGCAGTGAATCCAAGAGGCTAGAACGGCAGGGGCTGTCCCAGCTGTGTGTAAGTATCACACCACTATGTGTGCAATAATTGCCAGCTCATGTATATCATGGATAGGTATGGCTAAATATTCCTCATACATTCTCCACAGCTGCAAGTGAGCAGGCCACAAACCAGGAGGCCCACAGAAGTCACCTGGAGAGGTTGTGATGTGAGGCAGGTCAGTAATACTCTTGCATGTACTGTCATAGGACATAAATCTAAAAGTATCAGTAAATTAATTGCCTGTATAAAACCTGTATTGTTTAAGGCAAGTACTGCATACACTGGAGAATATGGCAGGAAGAGTCTCATATAGTTTGTATGTAAATAAAAGCGTAATAGCCTGACAATAAAGGTCTAACTGCTAGATTGCATGTGTATATTCTGGTATCATATGGTAATGTAGATTTGCAATCACTTAATAGTACTGTTGTATTAAGCACTGTTACCCACACTGTGCACCATAAATAGAATGTGTAGGAATGCGTATGTATGACTGATGTAATCCCCAGAGGCCATTTAGTACAACTGAGAGACACATAGACAGAAAACAGTGAAAAGGCAGACAACAAAATCCAAATAACACAGGCTACTGAGACGTGAGCTGTCTTATTTTTTGCACACACAGCCATGGCTCGAATCCTGGCAGTGGTAGTAGTCTGCATACAGAATCATACCCCACAACTGTACAGATATGTCCAGAATGTCCAGTAAAGTGGCCCATATCTGCTGCCTGTCAACATATTCCCCTGGGAAATCAGTGGGATTATCCCAGACGTATAGGCAGCAAACAGGAAATACAACTGACTGACACACATCTATGAGAACAAAGCTGGCACACTAGCAACTCCCCAAAACCTTATGAGAGTAAGAAGCCACGTATGTCCCATTTATAGTCCCATGTTGTCAAACTGTGGGCAGAATGTGTACAGTAACAGAGTGAGATGTATGTGCATAATAGTAATGTGGAATCTGGTACTGTGTGTGGCAACATTCAGGTAGTGCTAACAAACATTTCTTCCACAGGTCTGTCAGATATCAACACTGTGCCCAGAAATACAAGAATGATACCCTGTACTGGTACTGTTTACTTTGGTATTGTATGGCATTGTGACTGATGCAGTTGCTCTGAATAATAAGGTATTACTCATCACTGTCACCCACAATGTGCTACATAATATAACTGTCTAGGAAATCCTGTATAAGATTGTTGTAATACAAGGTCAGAATGCAAAACCACAGGATAATTATAAGACAGAAATTAAATAGGAGATATACAGCAATATCTATATAGCACACACAACTCTGATGGACGGTGCTTAAGTTGTAGGAGACACAGCTATGGTCTGAATCCTGGGAGTGGAAGTAGGCTGCATACAGAATCACACCCCTCAAATGTACAGATAAGACCAGGATGTCCAGTATATGGGCTCATATCTGCTGCCTGTCACCCTGTCCCCCTGGGAAGTCTGCGGGATGATTCCAGATGTTTAGGCAGCAAACAGGGAATACAACTGATTGTCACACATCTATGAGAACAAACCTGTCACTCTAGCAACTCCCGAAACTGTTATGAGAGTAATAAGCCAAGTATGTCCTATCTACACCCCCATGTTGTCAAGCTGTGACCAGAGTGTGTACAGTAACAGAAGGAGATGTATGTGCATAATACTAATGTGTAATTTGGTACTTTGTGTGGCAACATTCAGGTAGTGCTAACAAACATTGTTCCCAGAGGTACGTCAGATACAAACACTGTGCTGAGAAATAAAAACCTTGATACACTGTACTGGTACTGTTTACTCTGGTATTGTATGGAATTGTGAGTGTTGCAGTTGCTCTGAATAATAAGGTATCACTGATCACTGTCACCCACACTGTGCCACATAATATAACTGTGTAGGAAAGCCTGTATAAGAGTGTGGTAAGTCACTAAAGGTTGAAGAGGGCAATAGTCTAGATATGTCCCAGTTCACCTGCATGGCCAGAGTCTGTGCGGAAAGAGATGGACAGCTATGTGTACAACATCAACCCGGAATCTGGGAGTATGTGTAGAAACAACTAGTTAGTGTTAACAAACATTTCCTCCACAGGTATACCAGGTAGGAGGTGTATATTTCAGGAAAAAAAACAGTTCATGTATAAAGATGATGACAGCCATATCACTGTCCAAACTAAGGCTATAGGGTAGTGTAGTAATATTTGTAAGGTACAGATAACAGCACTGACTAGGAAAGTAATGTGGGCAACAGGAATATGCAAGTTGTTAATTGACATATTTCTCCCACCACCATATCCTCAACAATAAACTACATACTCACCTCAACTGGTATGTAATGACTTCACTGTTCTGATTATGTCCTATTGGTTGATAATTATTTAAATCTGTTTCCATGCATGTGCTACATTGAAATATTCCAACATTGGTAGCATGGTGCCATTAATGTACCTGCATGCTGTTGTTATTACCACTGTGGTCCCATATATGCATGTGTTCCATCTGCTATGCAACTGTTCTGTATCTGGTGTCTGGGTTAATGGGAAAAATCTATGCATGCTGTTATACCTAACCCTGGAATGTGTTGACTATTACTAACTCACATATGATGATAAAATTTAAACACCATAGCACATTTGGGAAGGCCGGTCCCAGCGGACCCACCTGCCCCACCTCAACTGGCCATGGCACCGGGCACCAGCATGCCTGGGGCCCTACCCGGGACCTCCTCGTCCATTGATCCTGCACCACCTTTGGGTGGAACCACCTCAGGGGATGGGGCTCATCCCCTCCCTGGGGGCGGGCATGGACAGGAACCTGTCACCCATGGCCAGGTCCAGATCATGGTGAGTAGCGAGCTCTGCAGGGAGGTTGGAGATCTGCTATGACAGCCCGAGGGCTGTGTGTTGCAACTAGAGGGTCGGCCTGGCTCTGCAACACACCCGCCCAACACAGTCACCTTCGGGGCATTGGTGGGGACCTCAGTCCCACGGTTCCCACTAGTGGGCTCATGGGCTTCCTATTTCCCAACACCCCTCCCCATCAAGGTGTCTACCCCCACGTGTCATATTTCACCCCGTATGCATCTTGT